>NW_024470584.1:4612241-4879741 GCF_017639515.1 Carcharodon carcharias
CCCCTCCCAACCTCCCCCTCCCCCTCCACAGACACCTTCATTCCCCCCTTCCCAACCTCCCCCTCCCCTCACCCGACACCTTCACTTCCCCCCCCAACCTTCCCCTCCCCCGTCCCCCGACACCTTCATTCCTCCTCCCAACTCCCCTCCCCCTCCCCCCGACACTTCATTCCCCCTCCAACCTCCCCCTCCCCCTCCCCCCGACACCTTCATTCCCCCTCCCAACCTCCCCCTCCCCCGACAACCTTCATTCCCCCTCCCAACCTCCCCCTCCCCCTCCCCCGACACCTTCATTCCCCCTCCCAACCTCCCCCTCCCCCGACACCTTCATTCCCCCCCCCCATCCTCCCCCTCCCCCTCCCCCGACACCTTCATTCCCCCCCAACCTCCCCCTCCCCCTCCCCCGACACCTTCATTCCCCTCCCAACCTCCCCCTCCCCCTCCCCCGACACCTTCATTCCCCCCCCAACCTCCCCCCTCCCCCTCCCCCGACACCTTCATTCCCCCCCCAACCTCCCCCTCCCCCTCCCCCGACACCTTCATTCCCCCCCCCAACCTCCCCCTCCCCCTCCCCCGACACCTTCATTCCCCCTGCCAACCTCCCCCTCCCCCTCCCCCGACACCTTCATTCCCCCTCCCAACCTCCCAACCTCCCCCTCCCCCGACACCTTCATTCCCCCCCCCAACCTCCCCCTCCCCCGACACCTTCATTCCCCTCCCAACCTCCCCCTCCCCCGACACCTTCATTCCCCCTCCCAACCTCCCCCTCCCCCTCCCCCGACACCTTCATTCCCCTCCCAACCTCCCAACCTCCCCCTCCCCCTCCCCCGACACCTTCATTCCCCCTCCCAACCTCCCCCTCCCCCGACACCTTCATTCCCCCTCCCAACCTCCCCCTCCCCCTCCCCCGACACCTTCATTCCCCTCCCAACCTCCCCCTCCCCCTCCCCCGACACCTTCATTCCCCTCCCAACCTCCCCCTCCCCCTCCCCCGACACCTTCACTCCCCCTCCCAACATCCCCCTCCCCCGACACCTTCATTCCCCCTCCCAACATCCCCCTCCCCCGACACCTTCATTCCCCCTCCCAACCTCCCCCTCCCCCTCCCCCGACACCTTCATTCCCCCTCCAACCTCCCCCTCCCCCTCCCCCGACACCTTCATTCCCCCTCCCAACCTCCCCCTCCCCCGACACCTTCATTCCCCCTCCCAACCTCCCCCTCCCCCTCCCCCGACACCTTCATTCCCCCTCCCAACCTCCCCCTCCCCCGACACCTTCATTCCCCCTCCCAACCTCCCCCTCCCCCGACACCTTCACTCCCCCCAACCTCCCCCTCCCCCTCCCCCGACACCTTCATTCCCCCCCCAACCTCCCCCTCCCCCGACACCTTCACTCCCCCCAACCTCCCCCTCCCCCTCCCCCGACACCTTCATTCCCCCCCCAACCTCCCCCTCCCCCTCCCCCGACACCTTCATTCCCCCCCAACCTCCCCCTCCCCCTCCCCCGACACCTTCATTCCCCCTCCCAACCTCCCCCTCCCCCTCCCCCGACACCTTCATTCCCCCTCCCAACCTCCCCCTCCCCCGACACCTTCATTCCTCCTCCCAACCTCCCCCTCCCCCTCCCCCGACACCTTCATTCCCCCTCCCAACCTCCCCCTCCCCCTCCCCCGACACCTTCATTCCCCCTCCCAACCTCCCCCTCCCCCTCCCCCGACACCTTCATTCCCCCCCCAACCTCCCCCTCCCCCGACACCTTCATTCCCCCTCCCAGCTCCCCCGACACCTCCATGCCACCCAGAAGCTCTCTCTCCCCCGACACAACTTCCTCTCCCAGCTGATCCTCTACTTTCCTCTTCCACATTCTCGACCATCATCCCTAGTGAACATTGTGCTGAACTTCCAACTTCCGTGAGCTGCTTCACAGCAGAGCCATCTCCGTGAGGATCCAGACAGCATGTCACCGACGTCCCCCCAGTGTGTCCCTGTTGTTGGCCCCCGCATCATCTGCTCCTTGGATGTCCACAATGTGACCCAGAACCTGACAGGTAGGTCCTGGATTCTGTACATCAGACAGTGGGCATAAACGGGCAATTTTTAAGTTTGCAGGCAGGGCAAATGGAATGCCCCAAGGATCAGTGATGGGGCCTCAGCTATTTACAATCTATATTCGTGACTTAGCTCCATTAGTCTCTGTCTCTTCATCTAAGTTTGCTGATAACACAAGATGGATGGAAAATTAAGCTGTGGTGCGGACACCGAGAGGCCGGAAATAGATATAGACAAGTGAAGTGAGAAGCCACAAAATGCTAGAGCGAGCAGAGTGTAAGGGTGAATTCATTCATTTTGGTCAAAAGAATAGAAGAGCAGAGTATTTTTTGAAAAAGTGTGAAACAATGTTATTGCTGACTGAAACTGGGTGTGCTCATACAGAAACACAGGAGAATAGCATAAAAATAAAATACTGAGGATGCTGGAAATCTGAAATAAAAGCAGAAAATGCTGGTAAAATTCAAAAGCTCTGGCAGTTGCTGTGGAGAGAAAAACAGAGTTAACTTTTTGAGTCGGTATGACTCCTCTTCAGGTCTAAAGGGAAGTGGAAACGTGATGGAACTGATACTGTCTAAGGGGGAGTGGAGCAGGTGAAGCCAGATATAACGTCAGGGATAGGTGGGGGCGAAGGACAGATTGACAAAGCTGTCATGGACACAAGACAAAGTGTTAATGGTAGCGTTAAAGACTAAAGAAGGTGCTGATAGTGGCATAAAGATAAGAACGCAGAATGTGTTAATAGCAGAATAAGGGTCAGCATTCTGTGAAAGAACAACATAGAACAAGTGACAGATGGCCTTGTGAAGATGGGGCTGAGTGGCTGGGGATTGTTGTGGTTGGGGAAAAGGATAAAATAATGAATAAATAAATGAGAATAAATAAAAATAAATGTTAAAAAAGAGATTAAAAAAGGGGGTGGGGATGGAGGGGAGAGTTCATGATCTAAAATTGTTGAATTCAATATTCAGTCCGGAAGGCTGTAAAGTGCCTAGTCGGGAGATGAGGTGCTGTTCCTCCAGTTTGCGTTGAGCTTCACTGGAACAATGCAGCAAGCCAAGGACAGACATGTGGGCAAGAGAGCAGGTGGAGTGTTAAAATGGCAAGCAACAGGGAGGTTTGGGTAATGCTTGCGGACAGACCGAAGGTGTTCTGCAAAGCGGTCACCCAGTCTGCGTTTGGTCTCTCCAATGTAGAGGAAACCACATTGGGAGCAGCGAATGCAGTAGACTAAACTTGTATCCAAGTTATTATTTCCGTCTGTTTATCAACACATTCATTTTCTCACATAGCATCCTAGTGATTCAAAAGTAACCTGTTAAATAACACTGCACTTTACATCTCAAGATTGTACCAAATTCAAATTACACTGCTGTTGGGATGCAGATTTCCTTTCATATTTAATTCATCTCATCAAAAGAAACCCTTTTTAATCCATTGGAACCACCTAGACTTTGTGTTTATGCCTTTTGGTTTTCCTAGAGTCCCTTGACCTTCAGGTAATTTTTCCCTCAGAATTTTAGAATGCTAACTTGTATGAGTTAATGTAACTCATATATATTAATCCCAGTCAGCTTGGAAGTCTGCAAGGGGGTGGTACAAAAGTTGCTTCATCTAACCCTGTTTAACCACTGAAAACTCTCATATTCGAAACAAAACTTCAAATAGCAGTGGGGGGAATAAGGGGATCTTGAAGGCTCCACCTATAGGGACAATCAAACTGACGGAAGCTGACATTTCTCCAGCTCCTGTCACTGCTTATTAACCCCCTAGGGGTAACCCCCCTTTTCTCTCTTTCTCTCTCTCTCTCTTCAGCACAAGCAGCTCCTGTATCTTAGATCAATTCATTGTTTTAATTTATAGAAAACTCATTAGTGGAACTTTCGGGTCCCAATCATCCTTCCACATTTTCAGGAAAATCCCATCATCCAGCACAGGACGTGATTGTCCTGAAAACTGTACAGACGTCTCCCACTTCCGCTCTGCATAACCCATTAAGGACACACCCTTCTTCTGTACTACGGACGTTATACACCCGCAATTTGTCTCCCCCTCCCCCAAGGCTTCCTTAACTGCCTCCTCAAAGTCCCTGTGCAGGGTTGTCACCTCCTCCCAATCTGGGACATCCCCATGTTTCACCCAGTCTCCACTTCTAAACTGCAGGGGTAATCTTCCCCAGATATCCCCTCGGTATTTCGCTGGTCAAGGTCTCAGTGGACACTTTAAAGTCTGGCCTGGGAGCTGTCCTCTTGCAAAATGAGGCACCAGTGACAAATGCTTCACAGGCAATGATTGAGACACAGCATCAGCAAGTACCAAATAGAGAAAGAAATGCTAGCAATTATGTTTGGCCGAGAAGCCTTCCACCAGTTTGTCTGTGGCAGAGACATGGATCTAGAGTCTGATTGTTGTGGTCACTTTGACAAACGGACCACAGGAGTCTCAGGTACAGGTCACAATCATTTATTCGAGCAATTGCAAGAAGAGAACCATCTCAATGCAGCTTGAGATAGCACTCTGCTAAATTACAAGTGTTCAACATATTTCTACATTATTGGCCACGTACAAGAACAGATTCCAGATTCTGATCTCGTCAACATATAAGTTTACATTAAACAGACATCTCTGGTAACAGGTACATGCAACATATATCCCTATGTTTCACCCAGGCAGAGACCTTCCCTCCTACCTAATCTAGGACCATCTGTTCTTCCCCTATCTGTTGAAGAGCACACTTACTCTTAGCTGTAATTGCCAATGCTCTGACTGCAGTCTGGCTCCAAGGCTTTTCTGTGGTTTGCAGGCCCTAAAGCTGTGCAAGGTTCATCTGGTAACCTTTAACTGCCAATGTGCTTGGTAACCGTGGCAGCCTGGAGATTTGAAGTAATTCATTCCTTTTCAGTAAATTCTCCCTCACCATAAATTCTCATTTCCTTTCTTCCCCCTAACAGTCCCCCCTTTTGGCCCTTGGCCTAGCCCAAGATAGCCAACTACAGTGGTACTGTCCGTCCCTTTATGCACCACTGCCCATTGATGCTGGTCAGTCACCCAGCTTTGGGTTGTAAAAGGTACTGTCAGACCCCCTGTATCATCTGGCCGTTCAATTCAGGCTTCAGGCTGACTAAATCCCTCCTCCGCCTGTTAAAGCTCCCCCAGCGCCACCTTTTTTGTGACCCCCGGGTGCGATGAATCAAGTATGTTAGATAGATAATCAATATCAGCTGAGATATGACTGGGACATGGGAGATAATCCGAATCCAGGCGTTTATCTGTACGTTTGAGGCCCAATTCCACCACCACCATGTGGGGGAACCTATTTGCTCCATATCCTCTTTTTAGGCTCTAACCTGTTGCTGCAGTTTCTAGTAAGTTCCATATATCTGCTGAGCCTGTCTCCAATTCGTGGTTAGGTGCTCAGGTAATAGGGAAACTCATAGAACAACTGGTTCAAATACTGTGTCAGGCTATCCTTAAGGCTTTCCATTACCTGAATAGTAGTCGTTCCTCTCTTGTATATTTCGACCAGTTCCACTTCCCCTACCCTTGCTGGTGCCTGTGGGTGTAGACACACTGAATGATTGTAGATGGGGCATATCTGGTTACCCCCATACTGGATTCTTTCCTGCCCCATGGTGATACAATATCTCCCATTCCCTCTATATGCAACATGGGTCAGCTCTTTTGCAGCCCATATACTTTCCATTGTACAGTTTGCTGCTGCTTTAAATCCACACTTCGCTTCCTGTGTCTTGGGTGTACACATACTACTGTGCTGGCCTCTATACTACACTCTTCCAATGTGGTACTAACTATATTCCCTTCTATGTCTACTGCATATGTTGGAATGTCATGAAACCTAATATACTTATCCCATCTTATAACCCCAATATTTTCCACTCTATATAATGTCCTGCCGAGTGTTGACATAGGTTTAACAGGTATTACTAATAGAATTGGCTGTGAAAGCGAGTTTTAGTAAACACCTTGTCAAACACTAGGAGAGAAATGGAAAGCAATGAAGGTGAGCAATTGACTGCCACTGCTCTTCAAGAAATGCCTACCTCCTTGAAGAAGTTCTGTTCCTCTCTGCGCCAAGATTTCCGGATCTCTCTGTTGCCTTGTTCACCTTCATTGCTTTCCATTTCTCTCCTAGTGTTTGACAAGGTGTTTACTAAAACTCGCTTTCACAGCCATATCTCCTTTCTCAGTGACTGTCTCCATCTCACCGCCGTACCCTTTTTCAAAGCTGCGCGTGCCCCCAGTTATCACTGCTTGTTTGTCCCTACAACCACACCAACCCCCTCCACCTCTCTGTCTCTGTATCTCTCCACCCCCCACACTCACACCTTAAACCAGCTTATATTTCAGCTCTTTCCTGGACTCGAACTCAAGTTCTGTTGAAGGGTCATGAGGACTCGAAACGTCAACTCTTTTCTTCTCCGCCGATGCTGCCAGACCTGCTGAGTTTTTCCAGGTAATTCTGTTTTTGTTTTGGATTTCCAGCATCCGCAGTTTTTTTGTTTTTATTACTAATAGAATGCCTATTAGCATATTACTATTCACTATACATTCAACATTCATTCTATAAACACGTGCTAAACCCCTGAGCTGGCAACCGGTCAAGTCATGATCCTTATGTTGTGAGAGATTAAATAAATGCTCATTAGTTACCCATAAAGGAACTCCCCCTTCATGAATCTGTCTTAAATTCTCTCGGGCTTGTTCTAGTGCCCAGGATCCATAGGGGCTGCAAACATCATTTCTGCTCGCTTTGTCTGAAATATTTCCCCCGATTTCAATCCGTTTGTTGATAGTCCCTGCATGACTTTTGAGCACAGTAGCCAGGCTTTGGATTAACCGTGTCATGTCCTGGTCTGTATCTCACTGGGTGTTATGAATTCTCTGTCCCTGTTCTAGAATCTCCTTAAGCTTAAAGCTCAGGGTCCGGACCTTCTGGTTAAGTTACCAGGTTCTGAATTAACCACTGTTGTCCCTGAATTGAATATCGTAGCAGCATCATTTATCAGGCTGTGCTTAACACAGTTCCCTCCCAAACCTGATCGCATCTCACCATCGAACTGAGATGCTTCAGTCTTTATGGGCCCATTCCATCCATATATAGTGCTCAAATATGGGTTCACCACCACTGGGACAGGGCAATTACGGATATGTTCAAGACTCCGGGTACCAGCTCGTGGTGTACATTATCCCATAAAACTTCCGATTAAGCAGTACCAAACCAATTGTCGGTCCTGGATGCATAGTCGGACAAGGTGGGTCAGTCGGTGTGGTTTCAGGGGCTTCAGTTATCTCTACTCAGACTGTGGGAATAGATGTGGGAGGTGGCTGGATAGTGGCAGAACCTCCCACACTCGATCTGAAGCAAACCCTTACTACAATTCGAAAGCACTTGTTCTCCTACTATTACATTGATCATTCCCCGTTGTGTGTCGCATTCGGCACTGTCCGTGCTGTACCAAAGTTCCTCCTGCAGTGCAGGATGAGCAGTGATGATCTCTGACCTTGTTGCCGGTACTGTTAGGCCCACGACCAGGATCATAGATCTGTGGAGACATTAACATCGGCTCCCGTTCTCCGGGTTACCACTTGGTCAATTGTCATGTATCTTTAACTGTGTGTAATGCCTCCATTTACTTCCTGTTCTCATATCTACAAGTGCGCATGTACCACCTGTCATCATTACCTGGTATGGTCCATGCCCGTTCACTCTGGGCTCACCTTGACCATCACCTGTCGGTCTCTGACTTCCTTCCTTAACTCATGCAATCGCTAACTTATTTCCCTCACAAAGTCTCACATCCTTCCTTTTAGTGATCCTACATCTCCCACTCCTACTATGATTCCCTTGGGTAACTGCATTGCTCTGCTGGTCATTATTTCAAATGGGGTGAACTCGGTGGTCCTGCTTGGGTTGGCCCTAAGGGGCATTAGAATATTGGGCTGTTCCCTGTCCCTTGAATTGCTTTTGTGACTGATGTGTTTTTTTTGAAGTTTAGTTCATCCTTTCCACCATCCCCGAGCTCTGTGGCTTGTAGGGAATGTGGAATTACTGTTTATACTTAAATTTATACATTTCTATAATGACTCTTCCTGTGAAATGAGTTCCCTGAACTGAATCCATCTGGATAGGCCCCCTCCACTCCTTCCAGTCTACTGTCTCCTGCTGCTGTCCCACGTCGGACCTCAATTCCTTAAACTGTCTACACAACTCTACAATGCACCTTCTTATCCTGTCTTTCAATGGCTCAATATCTTCACTTCCAGTGACGGTTCTTTCTGGGAGCTGCTAACTCTATCTGTCACCATAGTGTTAATCCTATGGTCTTACTTTTTGTAGCTCGCAGGCACATTAATACAATCAGTAATACCTCTATTTAGCCTTTCTCCAGCTTTCCCTTTACCTCTATTGTTGTTAAGTATTACTTCTCCTTACATTTCAATTCCTGAACTATATATTCCACAAAGTTTTACCTCTCAGTTTTTTCCCCCTGACCATGATCATCCTAAGGTTCTCTTGATGTCAGTTTCCCTCTTGTCTTGATCATTTATAATGTTTCCTTGCTCTTTAGGCCGTGTTGACTATTCCATGTCAAGGAGGATCTCTGTCTCTAGATCGATGGCCAGGTTACCAAATTCACTGCCCTTAAAAAAGTTTGTATATTGTGTCTTCTTTTCCTTACTCTGTCTACAACCTGCATCATACCATTTTACACATGCAGCAGATCCCATCTTATCTTGTTAAGGTTGTCTGGAGAGACTTTAAAATAAATAAACTATTCTCACAACAGTTTTAAAAACAGAAATCAGACATTGAAATGTTCCTTATCTTCTTCCCAAACAACAATTTATTGTCTCAAAGGTCACCCACCAAATTGTGTCTGACCCGTTTCTTTTAGAATTATCCCAGATTCATTAACGTGGCCAAAAATTGGATTTCTGCCAAACTTTGTCAAGGTCTTGAGCTTCGCTTCATATTTTGGGAACAGACTAACAGATACAGAAGCTTGCAGCATTTGAATTAGAGCCAATTGTTGTCAAACCTTTTAAAATGAAAATTCCCTTTGGAGAAATTATCAGGAACCACACTACAAATTGTAAACTTTGTAAGAAATGTATGTTACACTGTCAAGATTAAAACTACTTTTTTCTTATGTGATAAAAGCAAAAAACTGCGGATGCTGGAAATCCAAAACAAAAATAAAAATAGCTGGAAAAACTCAGCAGGTCTGACAGCATCTGCAGAGAGAAACACAGTTAACGTTTCGAATCCGTATGACTCTTCAACAGAACTAAGGAAAAATAGAAGAGAGGTGAAATATAAGCTGGTTTAAGGGGGCGGGGTGGGGGGGGGGATGGGACAGGTAGAGCTGGGTAGAGGGCCAGTGATAGGTGGAGATAACCAAAAGATGTCACAGAAAAAAGGGCAAAGAGGTGTTGGAGTTGGTGATATTATCTAAGGAATGTGATAATTAAGGGTAGAAAGCAGGACAAGCAAGGTACAGATAGCCCTAGTGGGAGTGGGGTGGGGTGAAGGTACAGATAGACCTAGTGGGAGTGGGGTGGGGTGAAGGTACAGATAGACCTAGTGGGGGTGGGGTGGGGTGAAGGTACAGATAGACCTAGTGGGGGTGGGGTGGGGTGAAGGTACAGATAGACCTAGTGGGGGTGGGGTAGGGTGAAGGTACAGATAGCCCTAGTGGGGGTGGGGTGGGGTGAAGGTACAGATAGACCTAGTGGGGGTGGGGTGGGATGAAGGTACAGATAGACCTAGTGGGGATGGGGTGGGGTGAAGGTACAGATAGACCTACTGAGGGTGGGTTGGGGTGAAGGTACAGATAGCCCTAGTGGGGGTGGGGTGGGGTGAAGGTACAGATAGCCCTAGTGGGGGTGGGGTGGGGTGAAGGTACAGATAGCCCTAGTGGGGGTGGGGTGGGGTGAAGGTACAGATAGCCCTAGTGGGGGTGGGGTGGGGTGAAGGTACAGATAGCCCTAGTGGGGGTGGGGTGGGGTGAAGGTACAGATAGCCCTAGTGGGTGTGGTGTTGGGTGAAGGTATAGATAGACCTACTGAGGGTGGGTTGGGGTGAAGGTACAGATAGACCTAGTGGGTGTGGGGTGGGGTGAAGGTACAGATAGACCTAGTGGGGGTGGGGTGGGTTGAAGGTACAGATAGCCCTAGTGGGGGTGGGGTGTGGGTGAAGGTACGGATAGCCCTAGTGGGGGTGGGGTGGGGTGAAGGTACAGATAGACCTAGTGGGGGTGGGGTGGGGTGAAGTTACAGATAGCCCTAGTGGGGGTGGGGTGGGGTGAAGGTACAGATAGACCTAGTGGGGGTGGGGTGGGGTGAAGGTACAGATAGCCCTAGTGGGGGTGGGGTGGGGTGAAGGTACAGATAGACCTAGTGGGGGTGGGGTGGGGTGAAGGTACAGATAGACCTAGTGGGGGTGGGTTAGGGTGAAGGTACAGATAGACCTAGTGGGGGTGGGGTGGGGTGAAGGTACAGATAGCCCTAGTGGGGGTGGGGTGGGGTGAAGGTACAGATAGCCCTAGTGGGGGTGGGGTGGGGTGAAGGTACAGATAGCCCTAGTGGGGGTGGGGTGAAGTTACAGATAGACCTAGTGGGTGTGGGGTGGGGTGAAGGTACAGATAGCCCTAGTGGGGGTGGGGTGGGGTGAAGGGATGGAAATAGACTAAAAGGTAGAGATAAAACAATGGATGGAAATACATTTAAAAATAATGGAAATAGGTGGGAAAAGAAAAATCTACATAAATTATTGGGGAAAAAAAGGAGGGGATCAGAAAGGGGGTGGGGATGGAGGAGAGAGTTCATGATCTAAAATTGTTGAACTCAATATTCAGTCCAGAAGGCTGTAATTTGCCTAGTCGGAAGATGAGGTGTTGTTCCTCCAGTTTGCGTTGAGCTTCACTGGAACAATGCAGCAAGGCAAGGACGGACATGTGGGCATGAGAGCAGGGTGGAGTGTTGAAATGGCAAGCGACAGGGAGGCCTGGGTCATGCTTGCGGACAGACTAAAGGTGTTCTGCAAAGTGGTCACCCAGTCTGCGTTTGGTCTCTCCAATGTAGAGGAGACTGCATTGGGACCAGCCAAGTTGAGGGAAGTGCAAGTGCTTCACTGGAAAGGAGTGTTTGGGCCTTTGGACAATGAGGATGTAAAGGGGCGATTGCATTGGAAGGTGCCATGGGAGGGGGTTGAGGTGTTGGGGTGATGGAGGAGTGGACCAGGGTGTCCTGGAGGGAATGATCCCTACGGAATGCCGACAGAGTGGGTGAAGGGAAAATGTGTTTGCTGGTGGCATCGTGCTGGTGTTATTGGGAATGGTGGAGGATGATCCTTTGAACTTGGAGGCCGGTGGGGTGAAAATGAGGACAAGGGGGACCCTATCATGGTTATGGGAGGGAGGGGAAGGGGTGAGGGCAGAGGTGTGGGAGATGTGTCGGACATGGATATTGTCATCGATGTACCGAGAAAAGAGTTGTGGGCAGGAGTCCGAGTAGGACTAGAACAAGGAATGTTGCACGTACCCCACAATAAGAGAGGCATAACTGGGCCCATGTGGGTACCCAGAGCCACACCTTTCATTTGGAGGAAGTGAGACAGTTTAAAGGAGAAATTGTTCAGTGAGAGAAGAAGTTCAGCCAGGCAGAGGAGTGTGGTGGTGGATGGGGATTGTTCAGGCCTCTGTTCAAGGAAGAAGCGGAGAGCCCTCAGACCATCCTGGTGGGGGATGTATGTAGAAACATGGAAAATAGCAGGAGGAACAGGCCATTTGGCCCTTTTGAGGCTGCTCTGTCATTCAATATGATCATGGCTGATCGTCTACTTCAATGCCATACTCCCCCACTCCCCCCATCCATTTAGAGTCCAGAAATCTATCGATTTCCTTCTTAAATATATGCAGTGGCCCGGCCTCCACAGCCTTCCGTGGTAGAGAATTCCACAGGTTCACCACCCTCTGAGTGAAGAAGTCTCTCCTCATCTCAACCCTAAACCTCAGCCTGCACTGTATCTGGAGATCCTGGTCCTGTGTTCTAGACCCCCCGCCACACGCAACACCACCCCCCCCCCCACCCCCAGCCAGCCAGCCAGAGGAAACATCATCCTTACATCCAGTCTGTCCAGCCCTGTCACAACTGTATACCTTTCAATGAGATCCCCTCTCATTCTTCTCAACTCCAGTGAATACTGCACACAACACTCCAGGTGTGGTCTCACCAAGACCCTGTACAGCTGCAGTGAGACATCCTTGTCCCTGTACTTAAATCCTCTCACAATGAAGGCCAATGTACTGTTTGCTTTCTTAACTGTCAGATCGAGGGAAACAGGGATGGGGACTAAGTGGGTCACTCAGATAGAGGGGAACAGGGGGGTTGGACTGAGGGGGCAAATCAATAGAGGGGTACAGGGGGAGGGACTGAGGGGTCATTCAGATAAGGGGTGCAGAGGGATGGGACTGAGGGGTTCACTGTTATGAGACAGCAGCTGGTGAAGGCTGAATTGTTTAAATCCCCGAGGGAAACTTGAACAACTGTCATAACCTATATTTCAATTGGTATGTTTGAGATGCAAATCTGAATTCAGGAATGAAACCACTGAGCCTCAAGAGGTTTTTTTAATATAAATTAAATTAAACATTTATTAACTTATTATGAAATTAAGCACATACACGTGTCTACAAATTACTACCAGAATAACTTTTAAACAAATCCCTAAATTAATCACTCCCAGGTAAATCTTCACTAAGATAACAATAACCCATAGACTTTAAACAGACACCAGGCAAAGCATATTTTATCTTACAAATTCAAAATTAGGTCCCTTGCAGTTTGTTTCCTTTTCAGACAGTTGTGGGCTTACAGGCTGGTTACACATTAAATGCCTCTGACCTGCACAAACAAATTCCTCTCGGGTTATATCTAGCTTTCCCTTTGAATATTAATTCTCATTGCATCAATAGGTCATTGAACTCCACCTCTTCTAACACTAAAATCCCTTTCATAGCACCAATTTTATTAGTAATATGTTGTTTGATGTCTCCTAACTAGGTGCGAGATTTTACTCCCTTCATTTGAATGGTTTATTCAACAGATGCAAATGTACTCATTACCTTTCTGTTGTCCTTTCTGTTCACCAATTAACATCTCAAAACTGCTATACAGCAAAGCACCCAGACTATCTGGCTTTAATCCAATAAAGCCACACACAGCGCTCACACACACACACACACACACATCCACAGACACTACTACAAGTCCAATTTAAAAATAATTTCCAACAACATAATATATATTAATATCTTCCTATCAAAAAATGAAACATCATAATTTTAAAAGGTGGCTTCGCTTTTTAATAACCCTTCTCACACTGTCTCCTATACTTCTAACACTATTACATTACCAGATGCATGCATTAACATAACAATATATATATATATATACACTAGTCCTTGGGTATCAACAGAAATCACTCCCACTCTGTGTCCAGGTTTTTCTTTAACTATCCAATTTGACTTTAAGCTTCAAACTCCTGATAACGAATCTGCGAACAGAGTTTCCCTCCCAGCAATATGTATAATCTGTAGATTAAATGGTTGTAATAATTGACTCCACCTGTAAAGTCTTGCACTTCTGTCTCAACATTTGTCGAAAATCTTTCCACTGGTTGGAGTCATACCGAGCACAAAGGAAGATGGTTGTGGTTGTTGGAGGTTAGTCATCTCAGCTCCAGGACATCAGTGCAGGAGCTCCTCAGGGTAGTGTCCTCGGCCCAAACATCTCCCTGTACCCCTCGATCTGAGTGACCCCCCTCAGTCCTACATCAGTGTACCCCCCTATCTGAGTCACCCCATCAGTCTCATCCACCCTGTTGTCCTCTATCTGGATGAGCACCTCAGTCCCTTACCCATTATCCCTCTACCTGAGTGAACCCCTCTATCCCAATACCCTGTGCCCCTCTATTTGAGTGACCCCTTCAGACCCAACTCTTTGTACCCCTTTATCCGAGTGACCCCCTCAGTCCCATCGCCCTATACCCCTCTATCTGAGTGACCCCCTCAGTCCCAACTCCATAAACCCCTCGATCTGAGTGACCCCCTCAGTCCCAACTCCATAAACCCCTCTAACTGAGTGACCCCCTCAGTCCAATCTCCCTATACCCCACTAACTGAGTGACCCCCTCAGTCCCATTTTCTTGTACCCCTTTATCCGAGTGACCCCATTAGTCCCAGCTCCCTGTACCCCTCTATCTGAGTGACCCCCTCAGTCCCATCTCCCGATACCCCTCTATCTGAGTGACCCCCTCAGTCCCATCTCCCCATACCCTCTATCTGAGTGACCCCCTCGGTCCCATCTCCCTGTACCCCTCTATCTGAGTGACCCACTCAGTCCCATCTCCCTATACCCCTCTATCTGAGTGACCACCTCAGTCCCATCTCCCTGTACCCCTCTCTCTCAGTGACCTCCTCAGTCCCATCTCCCGGTATGCCTCTATCTGAGTGACCCACTCAGTCCCATCTCCTGTGCCCCTCTACCTGAGTGACCCCCTCAGTCCAATTTCTCTATACCCCTCTATCTGAGTGACCCCTTTAGTCCCATCTCCCTAAAGCCGTCTATCTGTGTGACCCCCTCTGTCCCATCTTCTTGTACCCCTTTTACCGAGGGACCCCTTTTGTCCCATCTCCCTATACCCCTCTATCTGAGTGACCCCCTCAGTGCCATCTCCCAATACCGCTCTATCTGTGTGACCCCCCCTCAGTCCCATCTCCCTGTACCCCTCTATCTGAGTGACCCCCTCGGTCCCATCTCCCTATACCCCTCTATCTGAGTGACCCCCTCAGTCCCATCTCCCTATACCCCTCTATGTGAGTGAACCCCTCAGTCCCCTCTCCCTATACCCCTCTATCTGAGTGACCACCTCAGTCCCATCTCCCTGTACCCCCATATCTGAGTGACCGCTTTAGTCCCGTCTTCCTGTGCCCCTTTATCTGAGTGACCCCCTGAGTCACATCTCATGTACCCCTTTATTTGAGTGACGCCTTTAGACCCATCTCCTTGTACCCCTCTATCTGTTTGACCCCCTCAGTCCCCTCTCCCTGTACCCCTCTATCTGAGTGACACCCTCAGTCCCAACTTCTGGCACACCTTTATCCGAATGACCTCTTTAGTCCCATCTCCCTATACCCCTCTATCTGAGTGACCCCCTCAGTCCCATCTTCTTGTACCCCTTTATCCGAGTGACCCCTTTAGTCCCATCTCCCGGTACCCCTCTATCTGAGTGAACCCCTCAGTCCCATCTCACTGTACCCCTCTATCTGTGTGACCCCCTCACTCCCATCTCCCAATACCCCTCCATCTGAGTGACCCCCTCAGTCCCATCGGTCTGTTCCCCTTTATCTGATTGACCCCCTCAGTCCCATCTCCCTATACCCCTCTATCTGAGTGACCCCCTCAGTCCCATCTCCCTATACCCCTCTATGTGAGTGACCGCCTCAGTCCCCTCTCCCTATACCCCTCTATCTGAATGACCACCTCAGTCCCATATCCCTGTACCCCTCTATCTGAGTGACCCCCTCAGTCCCTTCGCCCTGTACCCCTCTATCTGAGTGACCCCTTCAGTCCAATCTCCCTATACCCCACTATCTGAGTGACCGCTTTAGTCCCGTCTTCCTGTGCCCCTTTATCTGAGTGACCCCCTGAGTCACATCTCATGTACCCCTTTATTTGAGTGACGCCTTTAGACCCATCTCCTTGTACCCCTCTATCTGTTTGACCCCCTCAGTCCCCTCTCCCTGTTCCCCTCTATCTGAGTGACCCACTCAATCCCAACTTCTGGCACACCTTTACCCGAATGACCTCTTTAGTCCCATCTCCCAATACCCCTCTATCTGAGTGACCCCCTCAGTCCCATCTTCTTGTACCCCTTTATCCGAATGACCCCTTAAGTCCCATCTCCCTATACCCCTCTATCTGAGTGATCCCCTCAGTCCCATCTTCTTGTAGCCCTTTATCCGAGTGACCCCTTTAGTCCCATCTCCCAGTACCCCTCTATCTGAGTGACCCCCTCAGTCCCATCTCCCTGTACCCCTCTATCTGTGTGACCAGCTCACTCCCATCTCCCAATACCCCTCTATCTGAGTGACCCCCTCAGTCCCATCGGTCTTTTCCCCTTTCTCTGATTGACCCCCTCAGTCCCATCACCCTATACCCCTCTATCTGAGTGACCCCCTCAGTCCCATCTCCCTGTACCCCTCTATCTGAGTGACCCCCTCAGTCCAATATCCCTATACCCCACTATCTGAGTGACCGCTTTAGTCCCGTCTTCCTATGCCCCTTTATCTGAGTGACCCCCTCAGTCCCATCTTCTGGCACACCTTTATCCGAATGAACTCTTTAGTCCCATCTCGCTATACCGCTCTATCTGAGTGACCCCCTCTGTCGCAACTTCTTGTACCCCTTTATCCGAATGACCCCTTTAGTCCCATCTCCCTATACCCCTCTATTTGAGTGACCCCCTCAGTCCCATCTTCTTGTACCGCTCTATCTGATTAAACCCCTCAGTCCCATCTTCTTGTACCCCTTTATCCGAGTGACCCCATTAGTCCCATCTCCCTGTGCCCTTCTATCTGAGTGATCCCATCTGCCCCATCTCCCTGTACCCCTCTCTCTGAGTGACCCCCTCAGTCTCATCGCCCTGTAACCCGCTATCTGAGTGACCCCCTCAGTCCCATCTTCTTGTACCCCTTTATCCGAGTGACCCCATTAGTCCCATCTCCCTGTGCCCTTCTATCTGAGTGATCCCATCTCCCTGTACCCCTCTCTCTGAGTGACCACCTCAGTCCAATCTCCCTGTACCCCTCTATCTGAGTGACCCCCTCAGACAAATCTCCCTGTACCACGTTATCCGAGAGTCCCCTTTTGTCCTTTTTCCGTGTACGCCTCTATCTAAGTGACCCCCTCAGTCCCATCTCCCGGGACTCCTCTATCTGAGTGACCCCCTCAGTCCCATCTCCCGGGACCCCTTTATCTGAGTGACCCCCTCAGTCCCATCAACCTGTACCCCTCTATATGAGTGACCCCCTCAGTCCCATCTCCCAATACCCCTCTATCTGAGTGACCCCCTCATTCCCATCTTCCGGGACCCCTCTATCTGAGTGACCCCCTCAGTCCCATCTCCCGGGACCCCTCTATATGAGTGACCCCCCTCAGTCCCATCTCCCAAAACCCCTCTATCTGAGTGACCCCCTCAGTCCCCTCTCCTGGGTCCCCTCTATCTGAGTGACCCCCTCAGTCCCATCTCCCGAGACCACTCTATCTGAGTGACCCCCTCAGTCCCATCTTCTTGAACCCCTTTATCCGAGTGACCCCGTTAGTCCCATCACCCTGTGCCCCTCTATCTGAGTGATCCCATCAGTCCCATTTCCCTGTACCCCTCTATCTGAGTGACCCCCTCAGTCCCATCTCCCTGTACCTCTCTATCTGAGTGACCCCCTCTGTCCCATCTTCTTGTATCCCTTTATCCGAATGACCCCTTTAGTCCCATCTCCCTATAGCCCTCTATCTGAGTGACCCCCTCACTCCCATCTCCCTATACCCCTCTATGTGAGTGACCCCCTCAGTCCAATCTCCCTATACCCCTCTATCTGAGTGACCGCTTTAGTCCCGTCTTCCTGTGACCCTTTATCCGAGTGACCCCTTTAGTCCCACCTCGATATACCCCTCTATCTGAGTGACCCCCTCAGTCCCATCTCCCTGTACCCCTCTATCTGTGTGACCAGCTCACTCCCATCTCCCAATACCCCTCTATCTGAGTGACCCCCTCAGTCCCATCGGTCTTTTCCCCTTTCTCTGATTGACCCCCTCAGTCCCATCACCCTATACCCCTCTATCTGAGTGACCCCCTCAGTCCCATCTCCCTGTACCCCTCTATCTGAGTGACCCCCTCAGTCCAATATCCCTATACCCCACTATCTGAGTGACCGCTTTAGTCCCGTCTTCCTATGCCCCTTTATCTGAGTGACCCCCTCAGTCCCATCTTCTGGCACACCTTTATCCGAATGAACTCTTTAGTCCCATCTCGCTATACCGCTCTATCTGAGTGACCCCCTCTGTCGCAACTTCTTGTACCCCTTTATCCGAATGACCCCTTTAGTCCCATCTCCCTATACCCCTCTATTTGAGTGACCCCCTCAGTCCCATCTTCTTGTACCGCTCTATCTGATTAAACCCCTCAGTCCCATCTTCTTGTACCCCTTTATCCGAGTGACCCCATTAGTCCCATCTCCCTGTGCCCTTCTATCTGAGTGATCCCATCTGCCCCATCTCCCTGTACCCCTCTCTCTGAGTGACCCCCTCAGTCTCATCGCCCTGTAACCCGCTATCTGAGTGACCCCCTCAGTCCCATCTTCTTGTACCCCTTTATCCGAGTGACCCCATTAGTCCCATCTCCCTGTGCCCTTCTATCTGAGTGATCCCATCTCCCTGTACCCCTCTCTCTGAGTGACCACCTCAGTCCAATCTCCCTGTACCCCTCTATCTGAGTGACCCCCTCAGACAAATCTCCCTGTACCACGTTATCCGAGAGTCCCCTTTTGTCCTTTTTCCGTGTACGCCTCTATCTAAGTGACCCCCTCAGTCCCATCTCCCGGGACTCCTCTATCTGAGTGACCCCCTCAGTCCCATCTCCCGGGACCCCTTTATCTGAGTGACCCCCTCAGTCCCATCAACCTGTACCCCTCTATATGAGTGACCCCCTCAGTCCCATCTCCCAATACCCCTCTATCTGAGTGACCCCCTCATTCCCATCTTCCGGGACCCCTCTATCTGAGTGACCCCCTCAGTCCCATCTCCCGGGACCCCTCTATATGAGTGACCCCCCTCAGTCCCATCTCCCAAAACCCCTCTATCTGAGTGACCCCCTCAGTCCCCTCTCCTGGGTCCCCTCTATCTGAGTGACCCCCTCAGTCCCATCTCCCGAGACCACTCTATCTGAGTGACCCCCTCAGTCCCATCTTCTTGAACCCCTTTATCCGAGTGACCCCGTTAGTCCCATCACCCTGTGCCCCTCTATCTGAGTGATCCCATCAGTCCCATTTCCCTGTACCCCTCTATCTGAGTGACCCCCTCAGTCCCATCTCCCTGTACCTCTCTATCTGAGTGACCCCCTCTGTCCCATCTTCTTGTATCCCTTTATCCGAATGACCCCTTTAGTCCCATCTCCCTATAGCCCTCTATCTGAGTGACCCCCTCACTCCCATCTCCCTATACCCCTCTATGTGAGTGACCCCCTCAGTCCAATCTCCCTATACCCCTCTATCTGAGTGACCGCTTTAGTCCCGTCTTCCTGTGACCCTTTATCTGAGTGACCCCCTCAGTCCCATCTTCTGGCACACCTTAATAAGAATGAACTCTTTAGTCCCACCTCGATATACCCCTCTATCTGAGTGACCCCCTCTGTCGCAACTTCTTGTACCCCTTTATCCGAATGACCCCTTTAGTTCCATCTCCCTGTACCCCTCTATCTGAGTGACCCCCTCAGTCCCATCTTCTTGTAACCCTTTATCCGAGTGACCCCATTAGTCCCATCTCCCTGTGCCCTTCTATCTGAGTGATCCCATCAGTCCCATCTCCCTGTACCCCTCTATCTGAGTGACAACCTCAGTCCCATCTCCCTGTACCCCTCTATCTGAGTGACCACCTCAGTCCCATCCCCAATACCCCACTATCTGATTGATCCCATCAGTCCCATCTCCCGGACCCCCTCTATCTGAGTGACCCCCTCAGTCCCATCTCCCGGGACCCCTCTATCTGAGTGACCCCCTCAGTCCCATCTCCCAATACCCCTCTATCTGAGTGACCCCCTCAGTCCCATCTCCCTATACCCCTCTATCTGATTGACCCCCTCAGTCCCATCTCCCTGTACCCCTCTATCTGAGTGACCCCCTCAGTCCCATCTCCCAATACCCCTCTATCTGAGTGACCCCCTCAGTCCCATCTCCCAATAACCCTCTATCTGAGTGACCCCCTCAGTCCCATATCCCTGTACCCCTCTATCTGAGTGACCCCCTCAGTCCCATCAACATATACCCCTCTAACTGAGTGACCCCCTCATTCCCATCTTCTTGTACTCCTTTATCCGAGAGACCCCGTTAGTCCCATCTCCCTGTGGCCCTCTATCTGAGTGACCCCCTCAGTCCCATCTACTTGTACCCATCTATCTGAGTTACCCCCTCAGTCCCATCTTCTTGTACCCCTTTATCCGAGTGACCCCTTTCGTCCCATCTCCCTGTGCCCTTCCATCTGAGTGACCCCCTCAGTCCCATCTTCCTGTACCCCTCTACCTGAGTGACCCCCTCAGTCCCATCTTCTTGTACCCCTCTATCTGAGTGACCCCTCAGTCCCATCTCCCAATACCCCTCTATCTGAGTGAACCCCTCAGTCCCATCTCCCGGGACCCCTCTATCTGAGTGACCCCCTCAGTCCCATCTACCAATAGCCCTCTAACTGAGTGACCCCCTCAGTCCCATCTACATATACCCCTCTAACTGAGTGACCCCCTCAGTCCCATCTTCTGGTACCCCTTTATCCGAGAGACCCCGTTAGTCCCATCTCCCTGTGCCCCTGTATCTGAGTGATGCCATCAGTCCCCTCTCCTGGTACCCCTCTATCTGAGTGACCCCCTCAGTCCCATCTCCCAATACCCCTCTATCTGGGTGACCCCCTCAGTCCCATCTCCCTGTACCCCTCTATGTGAGTGACCCCCTCAGTGCAATCTGCCTATACCCCTTTAACTGAGTGACCCCCTCAGTCCCATCTCCCTGTACCCCTCTATCTGAGATACCCCCACAGTCCCATCTCCCTGTACCCCTCTATCTGAGTGACCCCCTCAGTCCCATCTCCCTGTACCCCTCTATCTGAGTGACCCCCTCAGTCCCATCTGCCAATACCCCTCTATCTGAGTGACCCCCTCGGTCCCATCTCCCTGTACGCCTCTATCTGAGTGACCCCCTCTGTCCCATCACCCTGTACCCTCTATCTGAGAGACCCCCTCAGTCCCATCACCCTGTACCCCTCTATCTGAGAGACCCCCTCAGTCCCATCACCCTGTACCCCTCTATCTGAGTGACCCCCTCAGTGCCATCTCCCAATACCCCTCTATCTGAGTGACCCCCTCAGTCCAATCTCCCTATACCCGTCTATCTGAGTGACCCCCTCAGTCCCATCTCCCTATACCCCTCTATCTGAGTGAGCCCCTCTGTCCCATCTTCTTGTACCGCTCTATCTGACTGACCCCCTCAGTCCCATCGTCTTATACCCCTTTATCCGAATGACCCCTTTAGTCCCATCTCCCTGTACCCCTCTATCTGAGTGACCCCATCAGTCCCATCTCCCAGGACCCCTCTATCTGAGTGACCCCCTCAGTCCCATCTCCCAGGACCCCTCTATCTGAGTGACCCCCTCAGTCCCATCTCCCAGGACCCCTCTATCTGAGTGACCCCCTCAGTCCAATCTCCCTATACCCCTCTATCTGAGTGACCCCCTCAGTCCCATCTCCCTATACCCCACTATCTGAGTGACCGCTTTAGTCCCGTCTTCCTGTGCCCCTTTATCTGAGTGACCCCCTGAGTCACATCTCATGTACCCCTTTATTTGAGTGACACCTTTAGTCTAATCTCCCTGTACCCCTCTATCTGTTTGACCCCATCAGTCCCATCTCCCTGTACCCCTCTATCTGTTTTACCCCCTCAGTCCAAACTTCTGGCACACATTTCTCCGAATGAGCTCTTTAGTCCCATCTCCCTATACCCCTCTATCTGAGTGAGCCCCTCTGTCCCATCTTCTTGTACCGCTCTATCTGACTGACCCCCTCAGTCCCATCGTCTTATACCCCTTTATCCGAATGACCCCTTTAGTCCCATCTCCCTGTACCCCTCTATCTGAGTGACCCCATCAGTCCCATCTCCCAGGACCCCTCTATCTGAGTGACCCCCTCAGTCCCATCTCCCAGGACCCCTCTATCTGAGTGACCCCCTCAGTCCCATCTCCCAGGACCCCTCTATCTGAGTGACCCCCTCAGTCCCATCTCCCGGGACCCCTCTATCTGAGTGACCCCCTCAGTCCCATATACATATACCCCTCTAATTGAGTGACCTCCTCAGTCCCATCTTCTTGTACCCTTTATCCAAATGACCCCTTTAGTCCCATCTTCCTATACCCCTTTATCTGAGTGACCCCCTCAGTCCCATCTCCCTATACCCCTCTATCTGAATGACCCCCTCAGTCCCATCTCCCTATACCCCACTTTCTGAGAGACCGCTTTAGTCCCGTCTTCGTGTGCCCCTTTTTCTGAGTGACCTCCTGAGTCACATCTCATGTACCCCTTTATTTGAGTGACGCCTTTTGTCCCATCTCCCTGTGCCCTTCTATCTGAGTGACCCCCTCACTACCATCTCCCAATACCCCTCTATCTGAGTGACCCCCTCAGTCCCATCTCCCGGGACCCCTCTATCTGAGTGAACCCCTCAATCCCATCTCCCTATACCCCTCTATCTGAGTTACCCTCTCAGTCCCATTTCCCGGGACCCCTCTATCTGAGTGACCATCTCTTTCCCATCTCCCAGGACCCCTCTATCTGAGTGACCCCCTCATTCCCATCTCCCAATACCCCTCTATCTGAGTGACCCCCTCAGTCCCATCTCCCGGGACCCCTCTATCTGAGTGACCCCCTCAGTCCCATCTACATGTACCCCTCTAACTGAGTGACACCCTCAGTCCCATCTTCTTGTACCCCTTTATCCGAGTGACCCCGTTAAGTCCCATCTACCTGTGCCCCTCTATCTGAGTGACCACCTCAGTCCCCTCTCCCTGTATCCCTCTATATGAGTGTCCCCCTCAGTCCCATCTCCCTGTACCCCTCTATCTGAGTGACCCCCTCAGTCCCATCTTCTTGTACCTCTCTATCTGAGTGACCCCCTCAGTCCCGTCTTCTTGTACCCCTTTATCCGAGTGACCCTTTTAGTCCCATCTCCCTGTACCCCTCTATCTGAGTGACCCCCTAAGTCTCATCTCCCTGTACCCCTCTATCTGAGTGACCCCCTCACTCCCATCTCCCAATACCCCTCTATCTGAGTGACACCATCAGTCCCATCTCCCTGTACGCCTCTATCTGAGTGACCACCTCAGTCCCATCTACTTGTACCCCTTAATCCCAGTGACCCCATTAGTCCCATCTCCCTGTGCCCTTCTATCTGAGTGATCCCATCAGTCCCATCACCCTGTACCCCTCTATCTGAGTGACCCCCTCAGTCCCATCTCCCTGTTCCCCTTTATCTGATTAACCCACTCAGTCCCATCTCCATATACCCCTCTATCTGAGTGACCCCCTCAGTCCCCACTCCCGGTACCCCTCTATCTGAGTGACCCCCTCAGTCCCATCTTCTTGTCGGCTTTTATCCGAATAACCCCTTTAGTCCCATCTCCCTTTACCCCTCTATCTAAGTGACCCCCTCAGTCCCATCTTCTTGTACCCCTTTTTCCGAATGACCCCTTTAGTCCCATCTCCCTTTACCCCTCGATCTGAGTGACCCCATCAGTCCCATCTTCTTGTACCCCTCTACCTGAGTGACCCCCTCAGTCCCATCTCCCGGGACCCCTCTATCTGAGTGACCCTCTCAGTCCCATCTCCCTATACCCCTCTATCTGAGTGACCCTCTCAGTCCCAACTCCCAATACCCCTCTCTCTGAGTGACCCCCTCAGTCCCATCTCCCTGAACCCCACTATCTGAGTGACCGCTTTAGTACCGTCTTCCTGTGCCCCTTTATATGAGTGATCCCCTGATTCACATCTCATGTAGCCCTTTATTTGAGTGACGCCTTTAGTCCCATCTCCCTGTACCCCTCTATCTGTTTGACCCCCTCAGTCCCATCTGCCTATACCCCATTATCTGAGTGACCCCCTCAGTCCCCTCTCCCGGTACCTCTCTATCTGAGTGACCCCCTCAGTCCCATCACCCAATACCCCTCTATCTGAGTGACCCCCTCAGTCCCATCTTCTTGTACCCCTTTATCCAAATAACACCTTTAGTCCCATCTCGCTTTGCCCCTCTATCTGAGTGACCCCCTCAGTCCCATCTTCTTGTACCTCTTTATCCGAATGACCCCTTTAGTCTCATCTCCCTTTACCCCTCTATCTGAGTGACCCCCTCTGTCCCATCTTGTTGTACCCCTTTATCCGAGTGACCCTTTTATTCCCATCTCCCAGGACCCCTCTATCTGAGTGACCCCCTCAGTCCCATCTCCCGGGACCCCTCTATCTGAGTGACCCCCTCAGTCCCATATACATATACCCCTCTAATTGAGTGACCTCCTCAGTCCCATCTTCTTGTACCCTTTATCCAAATGACCCCTTTAGTCCCATCTTCCTATACCCCTTTATCTGAGTGACCCCCTCAGTCCCATCTCCCTATACCCCTCTATCTGAATGACCCCCACAGTCCCATCTCCCTATACCCCACTTTCTGAGAGACCGCTTTAGTCCCGTCTTCGTGTGCCCCTTTTTCTGAGTGACCTCCTGAGTCACATCTCATGTACCCCTTTATTTGAGTGACGCCTTTTGTCCCATCTCCCTGTGCCCTTCTATCTGAGTGACCCCCTCACTACCATCTCCCAATACCCCTCTATCTGAGTGACCCCCTCAGTCCCATCTCCCGGGACACCTCTATATCTGAGTGACCCCCTCAGTCCCATCTACCGGGACCCCTCTATCTGAGTGACCCCCTCAATCCCATCTCCCTATACCCCTCTATCTGAGTGACCCCCTCAATCCCATCTCCCTATACCCCTCTATCTGAGTGACCCTCTCAGTCCCATCTCCCGGGACCCCTCTATCTGAGTGACCATCTCTTTCCCATCTCCCAGGACCCCTCTATCTGAGTGACCCCCTCAGTCCCATCTCCCAATACCCCTCTATCTGAGTGACCCCCTCAGTCCCATCTCCCGGGACCCCTCTATCTGAGTGACCCCCTCAGTCCCATCTACATATACCCCTCTAACTGAGTGACACCCTCAGTCCCATCTTCTTGTACCCCTTTATCCGAATGACCCCGTTAAGTCCCATCTACCTGTGCCCCTCTATCTGAGTGATCCCATCAGTCCCATCTCCCTGTACCCCTGTATCTGAGTGACCCCCTCAGTCCCATCTCCCTGTACCCATCTGTCTGAGTGACCCTCTCAGTCCCATCTCCCTGTACCCCTCTCTCTGAGTGACCCCCTCAGTCCCATCTCCCTGTACCCCACTATCTGAGTGACCGCTTTAGTCCCGTCTTCCTGTGCCCCTTTATCTGAGTGACCCCCTGAGTCACATCTCATTTACCCCTTTATTTGAGTGACGCCTTTAGTCCCATCTCCCTGTACCCCTCTATCTGTTTGACCCCCTCAGTCCCATCTGCCTATACCCCACTATCTGAGTGACCCCCCCAGTCCCATCTTCTTGTACCTCTCTATCTGAGTGACCCCCTCAGTCCCATCTTCTTGTACCCCTTTATCCGAGTGACCCTTTTAGTCCCATCTCCCTGTACCCCTCTATCTGAGTGACCCCCTCAGTCTCATCTCCCTGTACCCCTCTATCTGAGTGACCCCCTCACTCCCATCTCCCAATACCCCTCTATCTGAGTGACACCATCAGTCCCATCTCCCTGTACGCCTCTATCTGAGTGACCACCTCAGTCCCATCTACTTGTACCCCTTAATCCCAGTGACCCCATTAGTCCCATCTCCCTGTGCCCTTCTATCTGAGTGATCCCATCAGTCCCATCTCACTGTACCCCTCTATCTGATTGACCCCCTCAGTCCCATCTCCCTGTTCCCCTTTATCTGATTAACCCCCTCAGTCCCATCTCCCTATACCCCTCTATCTGAGTGACCCCCTCAGTCCCCTCTCCCGGTACCCCTCTATCTGAGTGACCCCCTCAGTCCCATCTCCCAATGCCCCTCTATCTGAGTGACCCCCTCAGTCCCCTCTCCCGGTACCCCTCTATCTGAGTGACCCCCTCAGTCCCATCTCCCAATACCCCTCTATCTGAGTGACCCCCTCAGTCCCATCTTCTTGTAGGCTTTTATCCGAATAACCCCTTTAGTCCCATCTCCCTTTACCCTTCTATCTAAGTGACCCCCTCAGTCCCATCTTCTTGTACCCCGTTTTCCGAATGACCCCTTTAGTCCCATCTCCCTTTACCCCTCGATCTGAGTGACCCCATCAGTCCCATCTTCTTGTACCCCTCTACCTGAGTGACCCCCTCAGTCCCATCTCCCGGGACCCCTCTATCTGAGTGACCCCCTCAGTCTCATCTCCCTGTACCCCTCTATCTGAGTGACCCCCTCACTCCCATCTCCCAATACCCCTCTATCTGAGTGACACCATCAGTCCCATCTCCCTGTACGCCTCTATCTGAGTGACCACCTCAGTCCCATCTACTTGTACCCCTTAATCCCAGTGACCCCATTAGTCCCATCTCCCTGTGCCCTTCTATCTGAGTGATCCCATCAGTCCCATCTCACTGTACCCCTCTATCTGAGTGACCCCCTCAGTCCCATCTCCCTGTTCCCCTTTATCTGATTAACCCCCTCAGTCCCATCTCCCTATACCCCTCTATCTGAGTGACCCCCTCAGTCCCCTCTCCCGGTACCCCTCTATCTGAGTGACCCCCTCAGTCCCATCTCCCAATGCCCCTCTATCTGAGTGACCCCCTCAGTCCCCTCTCCCGGTACCCCTCTATCTGAGTGACCCCCTCAGTCCCATCTCCCAATACCCCTCTATCTGAGTGACCCCCTCAGTCCCATCTTCTTGTAGGCTTTTATCCGAATAACCCCTTTAGTCCCATCTCCCTTTACCCCTCTATCTAAGTGACCCCCTCAGTCCCATCTTCTTGTACCCCGTTTTCCGAATGACCCCTTTAGTCCCATCTCCCTTTACCCCTCGATCTGAGTGACCCCATCAGTCCCATCTTCTTGTACCCCTCTACCTGAGTGACCCCCTCATTCCCATCTCCCGGGACCCCTCTATCTGAGTGACCCTCTCAGTCCCAACTCCCTATACCCCTCTATCTGAGTGACCCTCTCAGTCCCAACTCCCTATACCCCACTATCTGAGTGACCCCCTCAGTCCCATCTCCCTGAACCCCACTATCTTAGTGACCGCTTTAGTCCCGTCTTCCTGTGCCCCTTTATATGAGTGATCCCCTGATTCACATCTCATGTAGCCCTTTATTTGAGTGACGCCTTTAGTCCCATCTCCCTGTACCCCTCTATCTGTTTGACCCCCTCAGTCCCATCTCCCTATACCCCTCTATCTGAGTGACCCCCTCAGTCCCCTCTCCCGGTATCCCTCTATCTGAGTGACCCCCTCAGTCCCATCTCCCTGTTCCCCTTTATCTGAGTGACCCCCTCAGTCCCATCTTCTTGTACCCCTTTATCCGAATGACCCCTTTAGTCTCATCTCCCTTTACCCCTCTATCTGAGTGACCCACTCTGTCCCATCTTGTTGTACCCCTTTATCCGAGTGACCCTTTTATTCCCATCTCCCTGTATCCCTCTATCTGAGTGACCACCTCAGTCCCATCTACTTGTACCCCTTTGTCCGAGTGACCCCATTAGTCCCATCTCCCTATACCCTTCTATCTGAGTGATCCCATCTGTCCCATCTCCCTGTACCCCTCTCTCTGAGTGACCCCCTCAGTCCCATCTCCCTGTTCCCCTTTATCTGATTAACTCCCTCAGTCCCCTCTCCCGGTACCCCTCTATCTGAGTGTCCCCCTCAGTCCCCTCTCCCGGTACCCCTCTATCTGAGTGACCCCCTCAGTCCCATCTCCCAATACCCCTTTATCTGAGTGACCCTCTCAGTCCCATCTTCTTGTAGGCTTTTATCCGAATAACCCCTTTAGTCCCATCTCCCTTTGCCCCTCTATCTAAGTGACCCCCTCAGTCCCATCTTCTTGTACCCCTTTATCTGAATGACCCCTTTTGTCTCATCTACCTATACCCCTCTATCTGAGTGACCCCCTCTGTCCCAGCTTCTTGAACCCCTTTTTGCGAATGACCCCTTTAGTCCCATCTCCCTTTACCCCTCGAACTGAGTGACCCCCTCAGTCCCATCTTCTTGTACCCCTCTACCTGAGTGACCCCCTCAGTCCCATCTACCGGGACCCCTCTATCTGAGTGACCACCTCAGTCCCATCTCCCAATACCCCTCTATCTGAGTGACCCCCTCCGTCCCATCTCCCAATACCCCTCTATCTGAGTGACCCCCGCAGTCCCATCTCCCGGGACCCCTCTATCTGAGTGACCCCCTCAGTCCCATCTCCCGGGACCCCTCTATCTGAGTGACCACCTCAGTCCCATCTTCTTGTACCCCTTTATCCGATTGACCCCATTAGTCCCAGCTCCCTGTACACCTCTATCTGAGTGACCCCCTCAGTCCCATCTCCCGGGACCCCTCTAACTGAGTGACCGCCTCAGTCACATCTTCTTGTACCCCTTTATCCGAGTGACCCCGTTAGTCCCATCTACCTGTGCCCCTCTATCTGAGTGATCCCATCAGTCCCATCTCCCTGTACCCCTCTATCTGAGTGACCCCCTCAGACCCATCTCCCTGTACCCCTCTATCTGAGTGACCACCTCAGTCCCCTCTACCTGTATCCCTCTATCTGAGTGAACCCCACAGTCCCCTCTCCCGGGACCCCTCTATCTGAGTGACCCTCTCAGTCCCATCTCCCTGTACGCCTCTATCTGAGTGACCACCTCAGTCCCCTCTCCCGGTACCCCTCTATCTAAGTGACCCCCTCAGTCCCATCTCCCTGAACCCCACTATCTGAGTGACCGCTTTAGTCCCGTCTTCCTGTGCCCCTTTATCTGAGTGACCCCCTGAGTCACATCTCATGTAGCCCTTTATTTGAGTGACGCCTTTAGTCCATCTCCCTGTACCCCTCTATCTGTTTGACCCCCTCAGTCCCATCTCCCTATACCCCTCTATCTGAGTAACCCCCTCAGTCCCATCTCCCTGTACCCATCTATCTGTTTGACCCCCTCAGTCCCATCTGCCTATATCCCATTATCTGAGTGACCCCCTCAGTCCCCTCTCCCGGTATCCCTCTATCTGAGTGACCCCCTCAGTCCCATCTCCCTGTACCCCTCTATCTGAGTGACCCCCTCAGTCCCATCTCCCGGGACCCCTCTATCTGATTGACCCCCTCAGTCCCATCTCCCAATACCCCTCTATCTGAGTGACCCCCTCAGTCCCATCTTCTTGTACCCCTTTATCCGATTGACCCCATTAGTCCCAGCTCCCTGTACACCTCTATCTGAGTGACCCCCTCAGTCCCATCTCCCTGTACCCCTCTATCTGAGTGACCCCCTCAGTCCCATCTCCCAATACCCCTCTATCTGAGTGACCCTCTCAGTCCCATCTCCCTGTACCCCTCTATCTGAGTGACCCCCCTCAGTACCATCTCGCAGGACCCCTCTATTTGAGTGACCCCCTCAGTCCCATCTCCCAATACCCCTCTATCTGAGTGACCCCCTCAGTCCCATCTCCAGGGACCCCTCTATCTGAGTGACCCCCTCAGTCCCATCTACATATACCCCTCTATCTGAGTGACCCCCTCAGTCCAATCTTCTTGTTCCCCTTTAACCGAGTGACCCCGTTAGTCCCATCTCCCTGTGGCCTTCTATCTGAGTGACCCCCTCAGTCCCATCTCCCGGGACCCCTCTATCTGAGTGACCCCCTCAATCTCCTCTCCCGGTACCCCTCTATCTGAGTCACCCCCTCAGTTCCAACCCCCAATACCCCTCTATCTGAGTGAACCCTTGAGTCCCATCTCCCGGTATCCCTCTATCTGAGTGACCCCCTCAGTCCCATCTACCGGTATCCCTCTATCTGAGTTGTCCCCCTGAGTCCCCTGTCCCGGTGACCCTCTTTCTGAATGACCCCCTCAGTCCCATCTCCCTGTACCCCACTATCTGAGTGACCCCCTCAGTCCCCTCTCCCGGTATCCCTCTATCTGATTGATCTCCTCAGTCCCCTCTCCCGGTTCCCCTCTATCTGAGTGACCCCCTCAGTCCCATCTCCCAAAACCCCTCTCTCTGAGTGACCCCCTCAGTCCCATCTCCCTGTACCCCTCTATCTGAGTGACCGCTTTAGTCCCGTCTTCTTGTGCCCCTTTATCTGAGTGGCCCCCTGAGTCACACCACATGTACCCCTTCATTTGAGTGACGCCTTTAGTCCCATCTCCCTGTACCCCTCTATCTGTTTGACCCCCTCAGTCCCATCTTCTTTTACCCTCTATTTGTTGACCCCCTCAGTCCCATCTTCTTGTACCCCTTTATCCGAGTGACCGCTTTAGTCCCATCTCCCTGTACCCCTCTATCTGAGTGAACCCTTCAGTCCCATCTCCCTATACCCCTCTATCTGAGTGACACCCTCAGTCCCATCTCCCTGTACCCCTCTATCTGAGTGACACCCTCAGTCCCATCTCCCTATACCCCTCTATCTGATTGACCCCCTCAGTCCCATCTCCCTATACCCCTCTATCTGAGTGACCCCCTCAGTCCCATCTCCCTATACCCCTCTATCTGAGTGACCCCCTCAGTCCCATCTCCCTGTACCCCTCTATCTGATTGACCCCCTCAGTCCCATCTCCCTATACCCCTCTATCTGAGTGACCCCCTCAGTGCCAACTCCCTATACCCCTCTATCTGAGTGACCCCCTCAGTCCCATCTCCCTATACCCCTCTATCTGAGTGACCCCCTCAGTCCCATCTCCCTATACCCCTCTATCTGAGTGACCCCCTCAGTCCCATCTCGCTGTACCCCTCTATCTGAGTGACCCCCTCTGTGTCATCTTCTTGTACCCCTCTATCTGAGTGACCCCCTCAGTCCCATCTCGCTGTACCCCTCTATCTGAGTGACCCCCTCTGTGTCATCTTCTTGTACCCCTTTATCCGAATTACACCTCTAGTCCCATGTTCTTGTACCCCTTTATCCGAGTGACCCCTTTAGTCCCATCTCCCTGTGCCCCTCTATCTGAGTGACACCCTCAGAACCATCTCCCTATTCCCCTCTATCTGAGTGACCCCCTCAGTCCCATCTCTTGTGCCCCTTATCTGAGTGACACCCTCAGTCTCATCTCCCTGTACCCCTCTATCTGAGTGACCCCCTCAGTCCCATCTTCTTGTACCCCTTTATCCGAGTTACCCCTTTAGTCCCATCTCCCTGTACCCCTCCATCTGAGTGACACCCTCAATCCCATCTCCCTATTCCCCTCTATCTGAGTGACCCCCTCAGTCTCATCTCCCTGTACCCCTCTATCTGAGTGACACCCTCAGTCCCATCTCCCTATACCCCTCTATCTGAGTGACCCCCTCAGTCTCATCTCCCTGTACCCCTCTATCTGAGTGACCCCCTCAGTCTCATCTCCCTGTACCCCTCTATCTGAGTGACCCCCTCAGTCTCATCTCCCTATACCCCTCCATCTGAGTCACCTCCTCAGTCCCATCGCTCTGTTCCCTTCTATCTGAGTGACCCCCTGAGTCCCATCTCCCTGTACCCCTTTATCTGAGTGACCCCCTCAGTCCCATCGCTCTGTTCCCCTCTATCTGAGTGACCCCCTTAGTCCCATCTCCCTGTAACCCTCTATCTGAGTGACCCCCTCAGTCCCATCTCCCTGTACCCTCTATCTGATTGACCCACTCAGTCCCATCGCTCTGTTCCCCTCTTTTCTCTTGTTTTATTGATTCATTAATGGGATGTGGGCATCGCTGTCTGGGCCAACATTTCATGCCTATCCCTCTTTGCCCCTGAGAAGGTGGTGGTGAGCTGCCTTCTTTAGCCGCTGCAGTCCATGTGGTGTAGGTACATCCACAGTGCTGTTAGGGAGGGAGTTCCAGGATTTTGTCCGTGTGGTGTAGGTACACCCACTGTGCCGTTAGGGAGGGAGTTCCAGGATTTTGTCCGTGTGGTGTAGGTACACCCACAGCGCTGTTAGCGAGGGAGTTCCAGGATTTTGTCCGTGTGGTGTAGGTACACCCACAGTGCTGTTAGCGAGGGAGTTCCAGGATTTTGTCCATGTGGTGTAGGTACACCCACAGTGCTGTTAGGGAGGGAGTTCCAGGATTTTGTCCATGTGGTGTAGGTACACCCACGGTGCTGTTAGGGAGGGAGTTCCAGGATTTTGTCCATGTGGTGTAGGTACACCCACTGTGCTGTTAGAGAGGGAGTTCAAGTGTTTTGTCCCTATGGTGTAGGTACACCCATGGCGCTGTTAGGGAGGGAGTTCCAGGATTTTGTCCCTGTGGTGTAGGTACACCCATGGCGCTGTTAGGGAGGGAGTTCCAGGATTTTGTCCCTGTGGTGTAGGTACACCCACAGCGCTGTTAGGGAGGGAGTTCCAGGATTTTGTCCCTATGGTGTAGGTACACCCACGGCGCTGTTATTGAGGGAGTTCCAGGATTTTGTCCCTGTGGTGTAGGTACACCCATGGCGCTGTTAGGGAGGGAGTTCAAGTGTTTTGTCCCTGGGTGTAGGTACACCCACAGCGCTGTTAGGGAGGGAGTTCCAGGATTTTGTCCCTGTGGTGTAGGTACACCCACAGTGCTGTTAGGGAGGGAGTTCCAGGATTTTGTCCCCGTGTGGTGTAGGTACACCCACAGTGCTGTTAGGGAGGGAGTTCCAGGATTTTGTCCGTGTGGTGTAGGTACACCCACAGTGCTGTTAGGGAGGGAGTTCCAGGATTTTGTCCCTGTGGTGTAGGTACACCCACAGCGCTGTTAGCGAGGGAGTTCCAGGATTTTGTCCATGTGGTGTATGTACACCCACAGTGCTGTTAGGGAGGGAGTTCCAGGATTTTGTCCATGTGGTGTAGGTACACCCACAGCGCTGTTAGCGAGGGAGTTCCAGGATTTTGTCCATGTGGTGTAGGTACACCCACAGCGCTGTTAGCGAGGGAGTTCCAGGATTTTGTCCATGTGGTGTAGGTACACCCACAGTGCTGTTAGAGAGGGATTTCCAGGATTTTGTCCCTGTGGTGTAGGTACACCCACAGTGCTGTTAGAGAGGGAGTTCAAGTGTTTTGTCCCTATGGTGTAGGTACACCCACAGTGCTGTTAGGGAGGGATTTCCAGGATTTTGTCCCTGTGGTGTAGGTACATCCATGGCGCTGTTAGGGAGGGAGTTCCAGGATTTTGTCCCTGTGGTGTAGGTACACCCACAGCGCTGTTATTGAGGGAGTTCCAGGATTTTGTCCCTGTGGTGTAGGTACACCCACAGCGCTGTTAGGGAGGGAGTTCCAGGATTTTGTCCCTGTGGTGCAGGTACACTCACCGTGCTGTTAGGGAGGGAGTTCCAGGATTTTGTCCGTGTGGTGTAGGTACACCCACAGTGCTGTTAGGGAGGGAGTTCCAGGATTTTGACCCAGCAACAGTGAAGGAACGGTGATATATTTCCAAGTCAGGATGGTGAGATATTTGGAGGGGAACTTCCAGGTTGTGGTGTTCCCCATCTATCTGCTACCCTTGTCCTTCTAGATGGTAGTGGTCGTGGGTTTGGAAGGTGCTGTCGAAGGAGCCTTGGTGAATTCCTGCAGTGCATCTTGTAGATGGTACACACACTGCTGCTACTGTGCGTCGGTGGTGGAGGGAGTGAATGTCTGTGGATGCGCGGCCGATCAAGCGGGGCTGCTTTGTCCTGGATGGTGTCGAGCTTCTTGTGTATTGTGGGAGCTGCACTCATCCAGGCAAGTGGGGAGTATCCCATCACACTTCTGACTTGGAAATATATCGGTGGACAGGCTTTGTGGAGTCAGGAGCTGGATTCCTCATCACACTATTCCTAGCCTCTGTCCTGCTCTTGTATCACTTGCTGCTTATGCTGTTTGACATGCAAGTAGTCCTGTGTTATAGCTTCACCAGGTTGGCACCTCATTTTTAGGTATGCCTGGTGCTGCTCCTGGCATGTCCTCCTGCACTCTTCACTGAACCAGGGTTGATCCCCTTGGCTTGATGGTAATGGTAGAGTGGGGGATATGCTGGGCCATGAGGTTACAGATTGTGTTCGAATACAATTCTGCTGCTGCTCTCGGAGTTACTCCCTCAGGCCCATCCCCCTGTACACATCCTGTAAAAGCTGTTGTAAATTTTCCGCTAACCACAATTTGTTCACGCTCCGTACTCAACATGTTGCTGACGTCTTCACTTCCGCCCGTTCTGCTTCCTGACATTGGCCATTACATTGCAGCCGAACAGCACAATGTCTAATTTCACCGTGAGGCAAAATGTCACCCTGCTCTGTCTCTCCCTCTCTGCTTTCCGTTTTGGTAAGTGATCCTTTTTCTAATGCAGTGAGAATTTAAAAGCAGTGAGCAGTGGGAGCCCCTCATGAATGTTTGTATTGGGCGCGAAGACCCTTCAGCCCGGCTTCCTCAGGACCTGACTTTACTAGGCCGAACCCTGAACTATGACATTCTGGCCCTTATATCTGTTTCTTACTCTCTCTGTCCCCACACCCTCACTACATTTGTCTCACCCTGTTTCTCTCGTTCTCTCGCTCTGTCTCACCCTTTACAAAATGCGTCATTCTCTACTTCTCCTTTACGAGAAATGTCTACGGCTCGACCACATCCTGCATTGCAGCTGAATGCTTAAAACAGAAGCCTCCATTACAGATAGATTTAATCATTTCTTGTTTTAAATTTATGATCCACCACTGCACCGTGATTTGCTTCAGATCGATTTGGTCAATTCCAAGCAAAAATTAACAATATCCATCAATTTCTGAACCCTTCGATTGTGTTCAGCGGTGAAAATGAAACGACTTTCTGACAAACAGAAAATACATACCCTGTGTTTATCCCCATGCTGTACCTGTCCTGGGAGTGTTTGTTGGGGACAGTGTAGAGAGAGATTTACTCTGTATCTAACCCCGTTCTGTACCTGTCCTGGGAGTGTTTGATGGGGACAGTGTAGAGGGTGTTTTACTCTGTATCTAACCCCGTGCTGTACCTGTCCTGGGAGTGTTTGTTGGGGACAGTGTAGAGAGAGATTTACTCTGTATCTAACCCCGTTCTGTACCTGTCCTGGGAGTGTTTGTTGGGGACAGTGTAGAGAGAGATTTACTCTGTATCTAACCCTGTGCTGTACCTGTCCTGGGAGTGTTTGATGGGGACAGTGTAGATGGTGCGTTACTCTGTATCTAACCCCATGCTGTACCTGTCCTGGGAGTGTTTGATGGAGCCAGTGTAGAGGGAGCTTTACTCTGTATCTAATGCCGTACTATACCTGTCCTGGGAGTGTTTGATGGGTACTGTGTAGAGGGAGACTTACTCTGTATCTAACCCCGTGCTGTACCTATCCTGGGAGTGCTTGATGGGGACAGTGTCGAGGGTGCTTTACACTCTATCTAACCCCATGCTGCACCTGTCCTGGGAGTGTTTGATGGGGATAGTGTAGAGGGAGGTTTACTCTGTATCTAACGCCGTGCTGTACCTGTCCTGGGAGTGTTTGATGGGGACAGTGTAGAGGGAGATTTACTCTGTGTCTAACCCCATGTTGTACCTGTTCTGGGAGTGTTTGATGGGGACAGAGTAGAAGGAGGTTTACTCTATATCTAACCCTGTGCTGTACCTGTCCTGGGAGTGTTTGATGGGGACAGTATAGAAGGAGCTTTACTCTGTATCTAACCTCGTGCTGTACCTGTCCTGGGAGTGTTCGATGGGGACAGTGTATAGGGAGATTTACTCTGCATCGAACCCCGTGCTGTACCTGTCCTGGGCATGTTTGATGGGGATAGTGCAGAGGGAACTTTACTTTGTATCTAAACCCATGCTGTACGTGTCCTGGCAGTGCTTGCTGGGGACAGCGTAGAGGGAGCTTTACTCTGTATCTAACCCCATGCTCTACCTGTCCTGGGAGTGTTTGATGTGGACAGTGTAGAGGGAGCTTTACTCTTGTATCTAACCCCGTGCTCTACCTGTCCTGGGACTGTTTGATGGGGACAGTGTAGAGGGAGATTCACTCTGTATCTAACCCCATGCTGTACCTGTCCTGGGAGTGTTTGATGGGGAGAGTGTATGGGGAGATTTCCTCTGTATCTAACCCCGTTCTGTCCCTGTCCTGGGAGTGTTGGATGTGGACAGTTTCGAGGGACCTTTACTCTGTATCTAACCCCGTGCTGAACCTGCCCTGGGAGTGTTTGAAGGGACAGTGTAGAGGGAGATTTCCTCTGTATCTAACACCGTGCTGTACCTATCCTGGGAGTGTTTGATGGGGACAGTTTCGACGGACCTTTACTCTGTATATAACCCCGTGCTGTACCTGCCCTGGGAGTGTTTGAAGGGACAGTGTTGAAGGATCTTTACTCTGTATCTAACCCCGTGCTGTACATGCCCTGGGAGTGTTTGATTGGGACAGTGTAGAGAGAGATTTACTCTGTATCTAACTCCGTGCTTTAACTGTCCTTGGAGTGTTTGATGGGGACAGTGTAGAGGGAGATTTACTCTGTATCTAACCCCGTGCTGTACATGCCCTGGGAGTGTTTGATTGGGACAGTGTAGAGAGAGATTTACTCTGTATCTAACTCCGTGCTTTAACTGTCCTTGGAGTGTTTGATGGGGACAGTGTAGCGGGAGCTTTTAACTGTATCTAACCCTGTGCTGTACCTGTCCTGGGAATGTTCGATGGAAACAGTGTAGAGGCAGATTTACGCTGTATCTAACCCCGTGCTGTACCTGTCGTAGTAGTGCTTGATGGGGACAGCGTAGAGGGAGACTTACTCCCTATGTAAACCTGTGGGGTTCCTGTCCTTGGAGTGTTTGATGGTTACTTTGTAAAAGGAGATTTACCCTGTTTCTTACCCTGTGTTGTACATGGCCTGGGGGTGTTTGATGTGAATATTGTAGAGGGAAATTTACTTGTATCTAACGTCGTGCTGTACATATCCTGGGAGTGTTTGATGGGGGCAGTGTAGAGGGAGCTTTACACTATATCTAACCCACGTACTGTAGCTGTCCTGGGTGTTTTTGATGGGGACAGTGTAGAGGGAGATTTACTCTGTATCTAACCCCGTGCTGTACCTGTCCTGGGAGTGCTTGATGGGCACAGTGTAGAGGGAGATTTACTCTGTATCTAACCCCGTGCTGTACCAGCCCTGGGAGTGTTTGATGGGAACAGTTTAGCGTGAGATTTACTGTAAATCTTACCCTGTGCTGTACCTGTCCTGGGAGTGTTTGATGGGGGCAGTATAGATCGTACTTTACTCTGTATCTAACCCTTTACTGTAACTGTCCTGGTCATGTTTGATGGGGATGGTGTAGAGGGAGATTTACTCTGTATCTAACCTGTGCTGTACCTGTCCTGGGGGTGTTTGAAGGGAACAGTGCAGAGAGGTGTTAACTCTGTATCTAACCCCGTGCTGTACCTGTCCTGGGAGTGTTTGATGGGAACAGTGTAGAGGTAGATTTAATCTGTATCTAACCACGTGCTGTACCTGTCCTGGGAGTGTTTGATGAGAACAGTGTCGAGGGAACTTTACACTTTATCTAAACCCGTGGTGTACCTGTCCTGGGAGTTTTTGATGTGGACAGTGTAGGTGGAGATTTACTCTGTATCTAACTTCGTGTTGTACATGTCCTGGGAGTGTTTGATGGGGACTGTGTAGAGGTAGATTTACTTTCTACCTAACCCCGTGCTGTTCATGTCCTGGGAGTGTTTGATTGGGACAGTGTAGAGGGAGCTTTACTCTCTATCTAACCCCATACTGTACCTGTCCTGGGAGTGTTTGATGGGGACAGTATAGAGAGGTATTTATTCTGTCTCTAACCCCGTGCTGTACCTGTTCTGTGTGTGTTTTGTGGGAACAGTGTAGAGGGAGCTTTACTCTGCATTTAACCCCGTGCTGTACCTGTCCTGGGAGTGTTTGATGGGGACAGTGTAGAGGGAGATTTACTCTGTATCTAACCCTGTGCTGTTCCTGTCCTGGGAGGGTTTTTAATGGGCACAGTACAGAGTGAGCTTAATTATGTATCGAACCCTGTGTTGTACCTGTCCTGGGAGTGTTTGATGTGGACAGTGTAGAAGGAGATTTACTCTGTATCTAACCCTGTGCTGTACCTGTCCTGGGAGTGTTTGATGGGGACAGTGTAGAGGGAGTTTTACTCTGTATCTAACCCTGTTCTGTACCTGTCCTGGGAGTGTTTGATGGGGACAGTGTAGAGGGAGATTTACTCTGTATCTAACCCCGTGCTGTACCTGTCCTGGGAGTGTTTGATGGGGACAGTGTAGAGGGAGATTTACTCTGTATCTAACCCCGTGCTGTACCTGTCCTGGGAGTGTTTGATGGGGACAGTGTAGAGGGAGTTTTACTCTGTATCTAACCCCGTGCTGTACCTGTCCTGGGAGTGTTTGATGGGGACAGTGTAGAGGGAGATTTACTCTGCATCTAACCCTGTTCTGTACCTGTCCTGGGAGTGTTTGATGGGGACAGTGTAGAGGGAGATTTACTCTGTATCCAACCCTGTGCTGTACCTGTCCTGGGACTTTTTGATGGGAGCCGTGTAGAGCTAGTTTTATTCTGTATCTAACCCTGTGCTGTACCTGTCCTGTGAGTGTTTGATGGGAACAGTGTCGAGGGAGCTTTCCATTGTATCTAATCACGTGCTGTACCTGTCCTTTAAGTGTTTAATGGGGACAGTTTAGGTGGGGATTTACTCTGTATCTACCGCTGTGCTGTACATGTCTTGGGAGTGTTTGATGGGGACAGTGTAGCGAGAGTTTTACTCTGTATCTAACCCCGTGCTGTACCTGTCCTGGGAGTGTTTGATGGGGACAGTGTAGCGAGAGTTTTACTCTGTATCTAACCCCGTGCTGTACCTGTCCTGGGAGTGTTTGATGGGAACAGTGTAGAGGGAGATTTACTCTGTATCTAACCCCGTGCTGTATTTGTCCTAGGAGTGTTTGATTCGGACAGTGTAGAGGGAGATTTACTCTGTATCTAACCCCGTGCTGTACCTGTCCTGGGAGTGTTTGATTCGGACAGTAAAGAGGGAGCTTTACTCTGTATCTAACCCCGTGCTGTACCTGTCCTGGGAGTGTTTGATGGGGACAGTGTAGAGGGAGCTTTACTCTGTATCTAACCCCATGCTGTAGCTGTCCTGGGAGTGTTTGATGGGGACATTGTAGAGGGAGATTTACTCTAAATCTAGCCCTGTGCTGTACCTGTCCTGGGACTGTTTGATGGGAACAGTGTAGAGGGAGATTTACTCTGTAACAAAAACAGAATTACCTGGAAAAACTCAGCAGGTCTGGCAGCATCGGCGGAGAAGAAAAGAGTTGACGTTTCGAGTCCTCATGACCCTTCGACAGAACTTGAGTTCGAGTCCAGGAAAGAGCTGAAATATAAGCTGGTTTAAGGTGTGTGTGTGGGGGGGCGGAGAGATAGAGAGACAGAGAGGTGGAGGGGGTTGGTGTGGTTGTAGCGACAAACAAGCAGTGATAGAAGCAGATCATCAAAAGATGTCAACAACAATAGTACAATAGAACACATAGGTGTTAAAGTTAAAGTTGGTGATATTATCTAAACGAATGTGCTAATTAAGAATGGATGGTAGGGCACTCAAGGTATAGCTCTAGTGGGTTTTTTTTTTTATTTTATATAATGGAAATAGGTGGGAAAAGGAAAATCTTTATAATTTATTGGGAAAAAAAAAAGAAGGGGGAAACAGAAAGGGGGTGGGGATGGGGGAGGGGACTCACGACCTAAAGTTGTTGAATTCAATATTCAGTCCGGAAGGCTGTAAAGTCCCTAGTCGGAAGATGAGGTGTTGTTCCTCCAGTTTGCGTTGGGCTTCACTGGAACAATGCAGCAAGCCAAGGACAGACATGTGGGCAAGAGAGCAGGGTGGAGTGTTAAAATGGCAAGCGACAGGGAGGTTTGGGTCATTCTTGCGGACAGACCGCAAGTGTTCTGCAAAGCGGTCGCCCAGTTTACGTTTGGTCTCTCCAATGTAGAGGAGACCACATTGGGAGCAACGAATGCAGTAGACTAAGTTGGGGGAAATGCAAGTGAAATGCTGCTTCACTTGAAAGGAGTGTTTGGGTCCTTGGACGGTGAGGAGAGAGGAAGTAAAGGGGCAGGTGTTGCATCTTTTGCGTGGGCAAGGGGTTGTGCCATAGGAGGGGGTTGAGGAGTAGGGGGTGATGGAGGAGTGGACCAGGGTGTCCCGGAGGGAGCGATCCCTACGGAATGCCGATAAGGGGGGTGAAGGGAAGATGTGTTTGGTAGTGGCATCATGCTGGAGTTGGCGGAAATGGCGGAGGATGATCCTTTGAATGCGGAGGCTGGTGGGGTGATAAGTGAGGACAAGGGGGACCCTATCATGTTTCTGGGAGGGAGGAGAAGGAGTGAGGGCGGATGCGCGGGAGATGGGCCGGACACGGTTGAGGGCCCTGTCAACGACCGTGGGTGGAAAACCTCGGTTAAGGAAGAAGGAGGACATGTCAGAGGAACTGTTTTTGAATGTAGCATCATTGGAACAGATGCGACGGAGGCGAAGGAACTGAGAGAATGGGATGGAGTCCTTACAGGAAGTGGGGTGTGAGGAGCTGTAGTCGAGATAGCTGTGGGTGTCGGTGGGTTTGTAATGGATATTGGTGGACAGTCTATCACCAGAGATTGAGACAGAGAGGTCAAGGAAGGGAAGGGAAGTGTCAGAGATGGACCACGTGAAAATGATGGAGGGGTGGAGATTGGAAGCAAAATTAATAAATTTTTCCAAGTCCTGACGAGAGCATGAAGCAGCACCGAAATAATCATCGATGTACCGGAGAAAGAGTTGTGGAAGGGGGCCGGAGTAGGACTGCAACAAGGAATGTTCCACATACCCCATAAAGAGACAGGCATAGCTGGGGCCCATGCGGGTACCCATAGCCACACCTTTTATTTGGAGGAAGTGAGAGGAGTTGAAGGAGAAATTGTTCAGCGTGAGAACAAGTTCAGCCAGACGGAGGAGAGTAGTGGGAGTAGTGAGGAGAGTAGTGAGAGTAGTTCCTTTCCCCATCCACCACTACTCTCCTCCGTCTGGCTGAACTTGTTCTCACGCTGAACAATTTCTCCTTCAACTCCTCTCACTTCCTCCAAATAAAAGGTGTGGCTATGGGTACCCGCATGGGCCCCAGCTATGCCTGTCTCTTTATGGGGTATGTGGAACATTCCTTGTTACAGTCCTACTCCGGCCCCCTTCCACAACTCTTTCTCCAGTACATCGATGATTATTTCGGTGCTGCTTCATGCTCTCGTCAGGACTTGGAAAAATTTATTAATTTTGCTTCCAATCTCCACCCCTCCATCATTTTCACGTGGTCCATCTCTGACACTTCCCTTCCCTTCCTTGACCTCTCTGTCTCAATCTCTGGTGATAGACTGTCCACCAATATCCATTACAAACCCACCGACACCCACAGCTATCTCGACTACAGCTCCTCACACCCCACTTCCTGTAAGGACTCCATCCCATTCTCTCAGTTCCTTCGCCTCCGTCGCATCTGTTCTGATGATGCTACATTCAAAAACAGTTCCTCTGACATGTCCTCCTTCTTCCTTAACCGAGGTTTTCCACCCACGGTCGTTGACAGGGCCCTCAACCGTGTCCGGCCCATCTCCCGCGCATCCGCCCTCACTCCTTCTCCTCCCTCCCAGAAACATGATAGGGTCCCCCTTGTCCTCACTTATCACCCCACCAGCCTCCGCATTCAAAGGATCATCCTCCGCCATTTCCGCCAACTCCAGCATGATGCCACTACCAAACACATCTTCCCTTCACCCCCCTTATCGGCATTCCGTAGGGATCGCTCCCTCCGGGACACCCTGGTCCACTCCTCCATCACCCCCTACTCCTCAACCCCCTCCGATGGCACAACCCCTTGCCCACGCAAAAGATGCAACACCTGCCCCTTCACTTCCTCTCTCCTCACCGTCCAAGGACCCAAACACTCCTTTCAAGTGAAGCAGCATTTCACTTGCATTTCCCCCAACTTAGTCTACTGCATTCGTTGCTCCCAATGTGGTCTCCTCTACATTGGAGAGACCAAACGTAAACTGGGCGACCGCTTTGCAGAACACCTGCGGTCTGTCCGCAAGAATGACCCAAACCTCCCTGTCGCTTGCCATTTTAACACTCCACCCTGCTCTCTTGCCCACATGTCTGTCCTTGGCTTGCTGCATTGTTCCAGTGAAGCCCAACGCAACCTGGAGGAACAACACCTCATCTTCCGACTAGGGACTTTACAGCCTTCCGGACTGAATATTGAATTCAACAACTTTAGGTCGTGAGTCCCCTCCCCCATCCCCACCCCCTTTCTGTTTCCCCCTTCTTTTTTTTTCCCAATAAATTATAAAGATTTTCCTTTTCCCACCTATTTCCATTATATAAAATAAAAAAAAAACCACTAGAGCTATACCTTGAGTGCCCTACCATCCATTCTTAATTAGCACATTCGTTTAGATAATATCACCAACTTTAACTTTAACACCTATGTGTTCTATTGTACTATTGTTGTTGACATCTTTTGATGATCTGCTTCTATCACTGCTTGTTTGTCGCTACAACCACACCAACCCCCTCCACCTCTCTGTCTCTCTATCTCTCCGCCCCCCCACACACACACCTTAAACCAGCTTATATTTCAGCTCTTTCCTGGACTCGAACTCAAGTTCTGTCGAAGGGTCATGAGGACTCGAAACGTCAACTCTTTTCTTCTCCGCCGATGCTGCCAGACCTGCTGAGTTTTTCCAGGTAATTCTGTTTTTGTTTTGGATTTCCAGCATCCGCAGTTTTTTTGTTTTTATCTCTGAGATTTACTCTGTATCTAACCCCGTGCTCTACCTGTCCTGGGAGTGTTTGTGGGAATAGGGTCGAGGGAGCTTTACAGTGTATCTAACCACGTGCTGTACCTGTCCTGGAATTGCTTGATGGGGACAACGCAGAGGGAGATTTAGTCTGTATCTCACCCTATGCTGTACCTGTCCTGGGAGGGTTTTTAGTGGGGAGAGTAGAGAGTGAGCTTTACTGTGTATCTAACCCTGTGCTGTATATGTCTTGGGAGTATTCGATGGGGACAGTGTAGTTTGAGATTAACTCTGTAACTAACCCTGTGCTGCCCCTCTCCTGGGAATGTTTGATTGGAACAGTGTAGAGGGAGATTTACCCTCTATCTTAGCCCGTGCTGTACCTGTCCTGGGAGTGTTTGATGGGGACAGTGTAGCGGGTGCTTTACTCTGTATCTAACCCCATACTGTACCTGTCCTGGTCGTGTTTGATGGGGACAGTGTAGAGGGAGGTTTACTCTGTATCTAACCCCGTGCTGTACCTGTCCTGGGGGTGTTTGATCGGGACAGTGTAGAGGGAGTTTTACTCTGTATCTAAACCCGTGCTCTACATGTCCTGGGAGTGTTTGATGGAGACAGTGTTCAGGGAACTTTACTTTGTATCTAACCCCGCACTTTACCTTTCCTGGGGGTGTTTGATCGGGACAGTGTCGAGGGAGTTTTACTCTGTATCTAACCCTGTGCTGTACCTGTCCTGCGAGTGTTTGATGGGAACAGTGTAGAGGGAGCTTTACTCTGTATCTAACCCCGTGCTGTACCTGTCCTGGGAGTGTTTGTTTGGAACAGTGTAGAGGGAGATTTACTCTGTATCTAACCCCGTGCTGTACCTGTCCAGGGAGTGTTTGATGGGGACAGTGTAGAGGGAGATTTACTCTGTATCCATCCCTGTGCTGTACCTGTCCTCGGACTTTTTGATGCGAACCGTGTAGAGGGAGATTTACTCTGTCTCTAACCCCGTGCTGTACCTGTCCTGGGAGTGTTTGATGGGGACATTGTAGAGGGAGATTTACTCTGTATTTAACCCCGTGCTGTACCTGTCCTGTGTGTGTTTTATGGGAACAGTGTAGAGGGAGCTTTACTCTGCATCTAACCCCGTGCTGTAGCTGTCCTGGGAGTGTTTGATGGGGACATTGTAGAGGGAGATTTACTCTGTACCTAACCCTATGCTGTACCTGTCCTGGGAGGGTTTTTAATGTGGAGAGTAGAGAGTGAGCTTTACTGTGTATCTAACCCTGTGTTGTACATGTCTTGGGAGTGTTTGATGGGGGCAGTGTTCAGATAGCTTTCCTTTCTATCTAACCCCATGCTGTACCTGTCCTGGGAATGTTTGATGGGAACAGTTGAGCGGGAGATTTACTCTGTATCTAACCCCATGCTGTAACTATCCTGGGAGTGGTTGATGGCGACAGTGTAGAGGGAGATTCACTCTGTATCTAACCCCGTGCTGTACCTGTCCTGGGAGTGGTTCATGGCGACAGTGTAGAGGGAGATTTACTCTGTATCCAACCCTGTGCTGTACCTGTCCTCGGACTTTTTGATGGGAACCGTGAATAGGTAGTTTTATTCTGTATCTAACCCCGTGCTGTACCTGTCCTGTGAGTGTTTGATGTTAACAATGTCGAGGGAGATTTACACTGTGTCTAACCACGTGTTGTACCTGTCCTTTAAGTGTTCAATGGGGACTGTTTAGGTGGGGATTTACTTTGTATCTAACGCTGTGCTGTACATGTCCTTGGAGTGTTTGATGGGGACAGTGTAGAGGAAGATTTTTTCTGTATCTAACCCCGTGCTGTACCTGTCTTTGGAGTGTTTGTTTGGAACTGTGTAGAGAGAGTTTTACTCTGTATCTAACCCCGTGCTGTACCTGTCCTGGGTGTGTTTTATGGGAACTGTGTAGAGAGAAGTTTACTCTGTATCTAACCCTGTGATGTACCTGTCCTGGAAGTGTTTTATGGGAACTGTGTAGAAAGAAATTTACTCTGTATCTAACCCTGTGATGTACCTGTCCTGGAAGTGTTTGATGGGGACAGTGTAGAGGGAGATTTATTCTGTATCTAACCCCGTGCTGTACCTGTCCTGGGGGTGTTTGATGGGGACAGTGTAGAGGGAGATTTACTCTGTATCTAACCCCGTGCTGTACCTGTCCTGGGAGTGTTTGATGGGGATAGTGTAGAGGGAGATTTACTCTGTATCTAACCCCGTGCTGTACCTGTCCTGGGAGTGTTTGATGGGGACTGTGTCTTGTGAGCCTTACTCTGTATCTAGTCCTTAGTTGCCCTTGAGGAGGTGATGTTGAGCTGCCTTCATGAACCATGTGGTGTAGGTAAACCCACAATGCTGTTAGGGAGGGAGTTCCAGGATTTTGTCCCTGTGGTGTATGTACACCCAAAATGCTGTTAGGGAGGGCGTTCCAGGATTTTGTCCCTGTGGTGTAGGTACACCCACAGCGCTGTTAGGGAAGGCGTTCCAGGATTTTGTCCCTGTGGTGTAGGTACACCCACGGCGCTGTTAGGGAGGGCGTTCCAGGATTTTGTCCCTGTGGTGTAGGTACACCCACAATGCTGTTAGGGAGGGAGTTCCAGGATTTTGTCCCTGTGGTGTATGTACACCCACAGCGCTGTTAGGGAGGGAGTTCCAGGATTTTGTCCATGTGGTGTAGGTACACCCACAGTGCTGTTAGGGAGGGAGTTCCAGGATTTTGTCCATGTGGTGTAGGTACACCCACGGCGCTGTTAGAGAGGGAGTTCCAGGATTTTGTCCATGTGGTGTAGGTACACCCAGAGTGCTGTTAGGGAGGGAGTTCCAGGATTTGGACCCAGCGACAGTGAAGGAACGGTGATATATTTCCAAGTCAGGATGGTGAGAGACTTGGAGGGGAATTTCCAGGAGGTGGTGTTCCCATCTATCTGCTGCCCTTGTCCTTCTAGATGGTAGTGGTCGTGCGTTTGGAAGGTGCTGTCGAAGGAGCCTTGGTGAATTCCTGCAGTGCATCTTGTAGATGGTACACACACTGCTGCTACTGTGTGTCGGTGGTGGAGGGAGTGAATGCTTGTGGATGGGGGGGCCGATCAAGCAGGGCTGCTTTGTCCTGGATGGTGTTGACCTTCTTGAGTGTTGTGGGAGCTGCACTCATCCAGGCAAGTGGGGAGTATCCCATCCCACTCCTGACTTGTGTCTTGTAGATGGTGGACAGGCTTTGGGGAGTCAGGAGGTGAGTTACTCTCCGCAGGATTCCCAGCCTCTGACCTGCTCTTGTAGCCACAGTATTTATATGGCTGGTCCAGTTCAGTTTCTGGTCAATGGTAACCCCCAGGATGTTGATAGTGGGGGATTCAGTGATGGTAATGCATCTGGACATCAAGGGGCGACAGTTAGACTCTGTCCTGTTGGAGATGGTCATTGTCTGACACTTGTGTGGTGTGAATGTTACTTGCCGCTTGTCAGCCCAAGCCTGGATATTGTCCAGGTCTTGCTGCATTTGGACATGGACTGCTTCAGTATCTGAGGAGTGGTGAATGATGCTGAACATTGTGCAATCATCAGCCAACATCCGCACTTCTGACCTTATGATGGAAGGAAGGTCATTGATGAAGCAGCTGGAGATGGTTGGGCCGAGGACACTACCCTGAGGAGCTCCTGCAGTAATGTCCTGGAGCTGAGATGACTGACCTCCAACAACTACGACCATCTCCCTTTATGCTAGACATGACTCCAACCAGTGGAGAGTTTTCCCCCTGATTCCCATTGACCCCAGTTTTGCTGGGACTCCTTGAAGCCACTCTCGGTCAAATGCTGCCTTGATGTCAAGGGCAGTCACTCTCACCTCACCTCTGGAGTTCAGCTCTTTGTCCATGTTTGAACCAAGGCTGTAATGAGGTCAGGAGCTGAGTGGCCCTGGCGGAACCCAAAGATAAAAACAAAAAAACTGCAGATGCTGGAAATCCAAAACAAAAACAGAATTACCTGGAAAAACTCAGCAGGTCTGGCAGCATCGGAGGAGAAGAAAAGAGTTGACGTTTCGAGTCCTCATGACCCTTCAACAGAACTTGAGTTCGTGTCCAAGAAAGAGTTGAAATATAAGCTGGTTTAAGGTGTGTGTGTGGGGGGCGCAGAGAGAGAGAGAGAGAGAGAGAGAGAGAAGTGGAGTGGGGGTGTGGTTGTAGGGACAAACAAGCAGTGATAGAAGCAGATCATCAAAAGATGTCAACAACAATAGTACAAAAGAACACATAGGTGTTAAAGTTAAAGTTGGTGATATTATCTAAACGAATGTGCTAATTAAGAATGGATGGTAGGGCACTCAAGGTATAGCTCTAGTGGGGTTTTTTTTTAATAATGGAAATAGGTGAGAAAAGGAAAATCTTTATAATTTATTGGAAAAAAAAAGGAAAGGGGAAACAGAAAGTGGGTGGGGATGGGGGAGGGTCCCCCATCCCCACCCCCTTTCTGTTTCCCCCTTCCTTTTCCTTTTTTTCCAATAAATTATATAGATTTTCCTTTTCCCACCTATTTCCATTATAAAAAAAAAAATTTTTTTTTTTTACATCTTTTATGCTCTCCCCACTCCCACTAGAGCTATACCTTGAGTGCCCTACCATCCATTCTTAATTTGCACATTCGTTTAGATAATATCACCAACTTTAACTTTAACACCTATGTGTTCTTTTGTACTATTGTTGTTGACATCTTTTGATGATCTGCTTCTATCACTGCTTGTTTGTCCCTACAACCACACCCCCCCCCTCCACCTCTTTGTCTCTCTATCTCTCCGCCCCCCACACACACACCTTAAACCAGCTTATATTTCAACTCTTTCTTGGACTCGAACTCAAGTTCTGTCGAAGGGTCATGAGGACTCGAAACGTCAACTCTTTTCTTCTCCGCCGATGCTGCCAGACCTGCTGAGTTTTTGCAGGTAATTCTGTTTTTGTTTTTGTGCTGGCGGAAACCAAACTGGGCATCAGTGAGCAGGTTATTGCTGAGTAAGTGCTGCTTGATAGCTCTGTTGTTACCCCGTCCATGACTTTACTAATGATGGAGAGTAGACTGATGGGGCGGTAATTGGCCGGGTTGGATTTGTGCTGCTTTTTGTGTATAGGACATACCTGGGCAATTTCCCACATAGCCGGGTAAGATGCCAGTGTTGTAGCTGTACTGGAACAGCTTGGCTAGGGTCACGGCAAATTCTGGAGCACAAGTCTTCAGTACTATTGCTGGAATATTGTCAGGGCCCATAGCCTTTGCAGTATCCAGTGCCTTCAGCTGTTTCTTAATATCACGTGGAGTGAATCGAATTGTCTGAAGACTGGCATCTGTGATGCTGGGAACCTCCAGAGGAGGCTGAGATGGATCATCCACTCGGCACCTCTGGCTGAAGATTGTAGCAAATGCTTCATCCTTATCTTTTGCACTGATGTGCTGGGCTCCTCCATCATTGAGGATGGGGATATTTGTGGAGCCTCCTCCTCCAGTGAGTTGTTTAATTGTCTTCCACCATTCTCGAGAGGATGTTGGAGGCTTACAGAGCTTAGTTCTGATCCGTTGGTTGTGGGATCACTTGAGGTTTCCTTGCCCATGTTTGACCTGATGCCATGAGACTTCATGGGGTGTGGAGTCGATGTTGAGGACTCCCAGGACAACTCCCTCCTGACTGTATACCACTGTGTCACCACCTCTGCTGGACCTGTCCTGCTGGTGGGACAGGACATACCCAGGGATGGTAATGTCTGGGACATTATCTGTTAGATATGATTCTGTGAGGATGACTATGTCAGGCTGTTGCTCTTTGTGTTCAATGCGTAAATTGTAGAACATGCTGCTTTCCAAATTTGAGTGTAGGATTCATCAGTGTATGGAACATTTTACTCTGTATCTAACCCTGTGCTGTACCTGCCCAGGCAGACTTATAAAGAAGGCAACGCACTTGGGATACAGGGTAATTTAAGAAGGTGTATTCAAAATTGGCTTAGTTATAGGAGACAGAGGGTGATGACAGAAGGATGCTTCAGTGACTGGAAGCCAGTGTCCAGTGGTGTACCACAGGGATCTGTGCTGGGTCCCCTATTATTTGTCATTTATATAAATGACATACATGACTATGTGGGGGGTAGGATTAGCAAGTTTGCAGATGACACAAAGATTGGCCGGGTGGTTAACAGTGAGATTGAGTGTCTTGGGCTACAGGAAGATATAGACAGGATGGTCAAATGGGCCGCTAAGTGGCAGATGGAATTTAACCCTGAAAAGTGTGAGGTGATACACTTTGGAAGGAGTAATTTGACAAGGAAGTATTCAATGAACGGCATTGACACTAGGAAGTTCTGAGGAACAAAGGGACCTTGGCATGTGTGTCCTTAGATCTCTGAAGGCGGAGGGGCATATTAGTGGGGTGGTGAAAAAGGCACATGGGACACTTGCCTTTATCAATCGAGGCATAGCTTACAAAAGTAGGGAGGTCATTGTGAAGTTGTATAGAACCTTGGTGAGGCCACAGCTGGAGTACTGTGTGCAGTTCTGGTCACCACATTATAGGAAGGATGTGAATGCACTGGAGGGGGTGCAGAGGAGATTCACCAGGATGTTGCCTGGGATGAAACATTTAAGTTATGAAGAGAGGTTGGATAGACTTGGGTTGTTTTCGCTGGAGCAGAGAAGACTGAGGGGTGACCTGTTCGAGATGTACAAGATTATGAGGGGCACGGACAGGGTGGATAGGGGACAGCTGTTCCCCTTAGTTGAAGGGTCAGTCACGAGGGGACATAAGTTCAAGGTGAGGGGCAGGAGGTTTAGGGGGGATGTGAAGGTAAACCTTTTTTCCCAGAGGGTGGTGATGGTCTGGAATGCGCTGCCTGGGAGGGTGGTGGAGGCGGGTTGCCTCACATCCTTTAAAAAGTACCTGGATGAGCACTTGGCACATCATAACATTCAAGGCTCTGGGCCAAGTGCTGGTCAATGGGGTAAGGTAGGTAGGTCAGGTGTTTCTCACGTGTCGGTGCAGACTCGATGGGCCAAAGGGTCTCTTCTGCACTGTGATTCTGTGAGTGTTTGATGGAGACAGTGTAGAGGGAGATTTACTCTGTATCTAACCCCGTGCTGTACCTGTCCTGGGAGTGTTTGATGGGGATGGTTGTTGATTCTTGTTTTCCAGTCACTGTGTGTCATGCTGTAGGTGTAATTCTTCCTTCAGTCACTGAGCTGTCTTGTTGCACACACACTGACTGTCTCCTCTTGTTCCTTCAGTTCAGATTCAGGCTGCCCGACTCCCAGTGAATGGGTCCCTGGGTCAGTCAGTCTCCCTGTCCATGGGGATCTCACACGGATCGAAGGTTTACGAGGTTGAATGGAAGCGACTTTCATCTAAATACAGAATAGTGAGATGGACAAATGGGATCATTAAATATTTTGAAGCAGAGGAGTTCAAGAAACGATTTAAACTTCATCCAGAGGATTTGAGTCTGCAGATCAGTGAGTTACAGAGAGAGGACACTGGGGTCTATGAGGTTTCTGTTGTTCTAGATTCAGGAAAGGAATCTTCACAGACGGTACAACTGGACGTGTACGGTGAGTGAGATTCTATCTGACACACCTGACTTTCACCTCTTGCTGAAATTTATCACGTTCCTGTTTGGGGATAGATATTTCCTGATTTCTTAAATTGCTTCTGTCCTGGATTTCCTGTTCAGGTAGAGGGGGTGTGGCTGTCTCAGGCTGGCGACAATTCCCGAATGTTGGAATGTCAGAAATATTAGTGACGAGTTCACTCACCCCCACAAACCTGTTCCATCAGTCAAAAACATCACAGCTGCTCTCTGCCCTTGGATCCACATTCCCCCTGGATCCCACTCTCTCTAGATTCTCTCAGTGTCTGTAAATCTATCCATCTCAGCCTTGAATCTACTCAAAGACTGAGCATCCACTGCTCTCTGGGGTAGACAACTCCAAAGATTCACAGCCCTCTGAGTGAAGAAATTTCCCCTCATCTCAGTCCAAAATGTCCGACCCCTCCCTATCCTGAGACTCGGACCCTGTGTTCTCGGCTCTCCATCCAGAGGGGAACTGCCTTTCAGCAGCAGGATTCTATACAACCACAGTCTGTAACCTCCTGGCCCGGCATCTCCCCCAGCTTCAGATCCTTATAGACAGCACAGAGAGGCTGAGAGGCTGAAGGATTTTCACACTAGTTAGATCTTAGACCATCTTCCTTTACACATAGCCTTCTCTCCTTTGTACATATTTTCCCCTTTGAATGCAAATTCCCATTGTTTCTCTTTGTCTTCGGACTTTACCTCTCTGCTTATAAAAATTTATAGAACCAATTTTCCCAGTAATCTTTGGGAAAATGTTAACACCCTTTTTCTTAACTTCTGCTGGTTGACTCCCTCTTTTGAATTCAAGCCAGTCTAGTCTATTTAAAAATGCAAAGATCCTTTTACACCTTACATTCTACTTCCCCCATGTTTAACTACTTAACATTTCAAACTGAGCTTATCTTCAAATACTTCAAAGCACCCAGACCAGCTGCTTTTAATTCAATTAATACACACGCACACGCACGCACACAAACACACACACACACACACGCACACACGTACGCACACAAACACACACACAAACACACACAAACACACACGCACACACGCACAGACACACAGACAGACACATACACACACGTATTTTACAATACATTTCAAAAACATTGTGGTCATTACTATCTCTCCCTAACAGGACGGTGCAGGAAGACATGCCACCTCATTTTTAGGTATGCCTGGTGCTGCTCCTGGCATGTCCTCCTGCACTCTTCACTGAACCAGGGTTGATCCCCTTGGCTTGATGGTAATGGTAGAGTGGGGGATATGCTGGACCATGAGGTTACAGATTGTGCTCGAGTACAATTCTGCTGCTGCTGATGGCCCACAGCACCTCATGGATGCCCAGTCTGGAGTTACCTGATCTGTTTGAAATCTATCCCATTTAGCACTGTGGCAGTGTCACACAACACGATGGAGGGTATCCTCAATGTGAAGGTGGGACTTTGTCTCCACAACGACTGTGTGGTGGTCACTCCTACCGATACTGTCATGGACAGATGTATCTGTGACAGGCAGCTTGGTGAGGATGGGGTCAGGTATGTTCTTCCCTCTTGTTGGTTCCCTCACCACCTCCCACACACCCAGTCGAGCAGCTATGTCCTTTAGGACTCGGCCAGCTTGGTCAGTAGTGGAGCTACTGAGCCTCTCTTAGTGATGGACATTGAAGTCCCCACCCAGAGTACATTCTGCACCCTCGCCACCCTCAGTGCTTCCTCCAAGTGATGTTCAACATGGAGGAGCACTGATTCATCAGCTGAGGGAGGGTGGGACGTGGTCATCAGCAGGAGGTTTCCTTGCCCCATATTTGACCTGATGCCATGAGACTTCATGGGGTGTGGAGTCGATGTTGAGGACTCCCAGGACAACTCCCTCCTGACTGTATACCACTGTGTCACCACCTCTGCTGGGCCTGTCCTGCTGGTGGGACAGGACATACCCAGGGATGGTGATGCTGGTGTCTGGGACATTATCTGTAAGGTATGATTCCGTGAGGATGACTATGTCAGGCTGTTGCTTGACTAGTCTGTGAGACAGCTCTCCCAATTTCAGCACTAGCCCCCAGATGTTAGTAAGGAGGACTTTTCAGGGTTGACAGGGCTGAGTTTGCCGTTGTTGTTTCCGGTGTCTGGGTCGATGGTGGTTGTAGAGGTTTGTTAGATCTGAGCACCTTGCTAGGCCAATTCAGAGTCAACCACATTGTCTGGAGTCACACGTAGTCTGGACCAGGTAAGGACGATAGATTTACTTCCCTAGAGGACATTAGTTAACCAGGTGGGGTTTTTACAACAATTCACAATGGTTCCATGGTCAACATTAGACTTTTAATTCTAGATTTTTATTGAATTCAAATTCCACCATTTGGGTCTCTGGATCCCCTAAGTGATGGAATGGACAGTCTGAATGTAAAATGATCAAAAGTGCTATTAAAACATTTAAATGGAGCTGATGCGGAACAAAGCATTTATCACACAGTTTCCCAGCCTATGGGAAGCAGTGTAAGACTGTGATAAACCAAATCACTTCTCTAAGATGTGTAAACTGAAGAAACTGCACACGATTGACACAGACACTGAAGTGAACTTTTCGTTGTTGCAGTAAGAACAAATTCCAAAGGAGACGATGGAAGTTTGATTTAAAAATTGCCAACATGATGGTGAGTTCCCAGCGTGACCCAAGTGCACAAGCAAATGTCAATCCCATAAACCTGTATCGTAAGATAAGCAAAGAGAAACAGCTCACTAAAACAGCAGTGACACTGTCTCCTTATACAGGTGAAAACACTACAGCAGAAGGCAAAAAACAAAAAAACTGCTGATGCTGGAAATCCAAAACAAAAACAGAATTACCTGGAAAAACTCAGCAGGTCTGGCAGCATCGGCGGAGAAGAAAAGAGTTGACGTTTCGAGTCCTCATGACCCTTCGACAGAACTTGAGTTTGAGTCCAAGAAAGAGTTGAAATATAAGCTGGTTTAAGGTGGGTGTGTGGGGGGCGGAGAGATAGAGAGACAGAGAGGTGGAGGGGGGGGGGTGTGGTTGTAGGGACAAACAAGCAGTGATAGAAGCAGATCATCAAAAGATGTCAACAACAATAGTACAAAAGAACACATAGGTGTTAAAGTTAAAGTTGGTGATATTATCTAAACGAATGTGCAAATTAAGAATGGATGGTAGGGCACTCAAGGTATAGCTCTAGTGGGGGTGGGGAGAGCATAAAAGATGTAAAAAAAAAAATTTTTTTTTTATAATGGAAATAGGTGGGAAAAGGAAAATCTATATAATTTATTGGAAAAAAAAGAAAAGGAAGGGGGAAACAGAAAGGGGGTGGGGATGGGGGACCCTCCCCCATCCCCACCCCCTTTCTGTTTCCCCCTTCCTTTTTTTTCCAATAAATTATAAAGATTTTCCTTTTCCCACCTATTTCCATTATTAAAAAAAACCCCCACTAGAGCTATACCTTGAGTGCCCTACCATCCATTCTTAATTAGCACATTCGTTTAGATCACATCAAAAGCTTTAACACCTATGTGTTCTTTTGTTCTCTTGTTAGTGACATTTTTTGATGATCTGCTTCTATCACTGCTTGTTTGTCGCTACAACCACACCAATCCCCTCCACTTCTCTCTCTCACTCTCTCCCCCGCCCCCCCACACACCTTAAACCAGCTTATAGTTCAACTCTTTCTTGGACTCACTCAAGTTCTGTCGAAGGGTCATGAGGACTTGAAATGTCAACTCTTTTCTTCTCCGCCGATGCTGCCAGACCTGCTGAGTTTTTCCAGGTAATTCCGTTTTTGTTACAGCAGAAGTTAAGTACAGACAGAAAATGAAGCAAATACAACAGGCTCAAGCACTCCCATCCATAGTGGTGAAAACTGATGTCAAACCCATTCTCAGAGACAAAGCTTGTGAAAATCTGAAGCTAATCAGGGGAATAATGACTGTCACCACTGATCACATCCTGAGCGAGTGTAAAGATGTGTTCCAGGGAATCGGCTGCCTAAAAGGAGAACACACCATCAAGATTGATGAAACTGTGACACCCAAAATACACCCACCCTGGGAAAATAGCAATAACGCTGAGAGAGGGACTGAAAGCAGAGTTGGACAGAATGGAGAATCTTCACCTCAGCAAGAAAATTGAAGAACGGACAAAGTGGGTTAATCCCATTGTAATTGTCGGAAAATCAGATGGGAACCTGCGAGTCTGTCTGGATCCCAGAGACCTAAAGCAGGCAGTACAAAGAGAGCATTACCAGCTGCCCACAGTGGAATAGATGATGTGTAAGCTCGCTGATGTTAAATACTATTCAGTCTTGGATGTGAATTCAGGATTCTGGCAGGTCACACTGGATGAACACAGCTTCTATCTCTGTAACTTCAACACACTGTACAGGCGACACGAGTTATTATGCTTACCTTTTGGTATTAATTCAGCTCCGGAGGTGTTCCACAGAACAGTGAAGCAGCTGTTTGAAGGGTTCGAGGGTGTGGAAACCTATATCGACAATGTGCTGGTCTGGGGAGTCTCACAATAATAACACCACCCCAGACTGAGGCAGGTGCTGGCCAGAGTGAGAGAAAGGAACCTCAAGTTGAAGAAGGAACAGAGCAAAATAGGTCTCCATGAATTCAAGTACTTGGGACAAGTGCTAACAAGTGAGGGACTGAAGCTGGACCCGAGTAAAATGGAAACAATTGTGGACGTGCCCCCACCAGAATGTAAGAAAGACTTGGAGAGGTTTTTGGGAATGGTGACCAATCTTGGGAAATTCATTCTGAACATGTCAGACCTGTCAGCACCTCTCAGAGAACTTGTATAAACTGCTGTGGAATGGCACTGGGAAAATGTCACCAGGATAGCTTAGAGCAGTCTGAAGTGAACACTGACCCAGGCGCCAGTGTTACAGTTTTACAACCTCACTCAGCTGGTCAAGGTCTCAGTGGACACTTCAAAGTCTGGCCTGGGAGCTGTCCTCTTGCAAAATGAGGCACCAGTGACAAATGCTTCACGGGCAATGATTGAAACACAGCAGCAGCAAGTACCAAATAGAGAAAGAAATGCTAGCAATTATGTTTGGCCGAGAAGCCTTCCACCAGTTTGTCTGTGGCACAGACATGGAGCTAGAGTCTGATCATCAGCCTTTGGAAGCTACACTTAAAAAGCCCCTGAACTGTGCACCACCAAGAATCCAGAGATGACTAATGTGTCTGCAGAGGTACCAGGTCAGAGTTAAATACAAACCAGGCAAGGAGATGTAAATCAGAGACACTCAGTCACGTGCAGACCTACCCATCATGGAGGAAGAGGATAAAGAAAGGGAAGCACAGGTTCACTTGCTGACAAAGAACTTCCCTGTGGCTGTGACCGAACTGGATAAGATCAGGGAAGTGACCAAGAACGAGGCCATCCTGAGAATACAGCAGCAGATTGTGTAAACTGCCTGGTCCACACACCGGACCGGAGCCACTTCTGCTGTACAAGAGAACTGGAACCTTCGTCAGGAAGGTCATGTAGCAGAAGGAATACTTTTCCAGGGAGGAAAGATCATAATTCTTGCAACACCGAGGAAAGAAATGCTGCAGCACAGACATGAAAGTCACCTCAGCACCGAAACAAGCAGGAGGAGAGCTCAAGATGTAATGTATGGGCCTGAAATGGGAGCAGAAATCAGGGAAATGGGGAATGTGTGTGCCGTGTGCCAAAAGTACAGTAAGTCACAACAAAAAGAACCGCTTCAACCACACAGTGTTCCAGAGAGACCCTGGCAGGAAACTGGAGTGGACTTGTTCACATTTGACAGCAGTGAGCACCTACTGGCACTCGATTATTACTCAACATTTTTTTGAGTCTGTGCTCCTGTAAGAGCATCACTGTAATAAATCATTTAAAATCTGTTTCTTCTCACCACAGCATACCTGAAGTGCTCACCTCAGATAACTGTCCACAATTCTCAGCCACTCAGTTTTGCAAATTTGGACAGGACTGGGAGTTTTGCCACACTATGTCAAATCCCAAATATCCACAGCCCAACAGAATGGTGGAGCGTAACATGCAGACCTTAAATCACCTGTTGAAGAAGGTAAAGGTGGATGGAAGAGACCCCAACCTGGAGTTCAGGGATAATCCATTCTAGAGCATTGGATCATCTCCAGCACAGCTCCTGATGGAGAGAAGACTAAGAACTAAGTTTCTGACTGGGCCCCAACTGTTATTTCCACAGCCAGTGAGCTAGAGCATGCAGGACCTCAAACTGAGACAGCAGAAGCAGAAACTGTACCGTGATCGAGGTGCCTGACCTCTGCCTGACCTGAACATGGGACAGACAGTGAGGATTTAACATGAAGGGATCTGGAATCCTGCTGGAGACACAGGAATCACAGGAGAACGAAGGTCTTACATAATGCAGACTCCAAACGGACAACAATACAGGAGAAACCGGAAATTCTTACGGAAAACAAATAAAATACAACCCTGCTCTGAACCAGAAAATGTAGCTGAAGATCAAAATCCAGAACGCAGCAGTGAAGCAACAGATAACCAGACAAAGCCTGAGAGACCTGAAAACTATCCAAGTGGTGTTAGAGACACAGAGCTGGAGAAGGCCCCTTGTCCTTCAAAATCACCCCTGTCACCATTCAGAACATCCAGAGGGAGAACTGTCAGAAAAACTGGAAAGTTACAGAGATGAGTAAAATGCAAAATAGACTGATCAAAACAGAGTGAGAAAGAATAGATAAGAGATTTTGTGTCTTTCAGTTGTATAAAATTTTGCTTTCTTTATAAAAGAGGGGAATGTGATGATAATAGTTGATTGTGGCCATGGTCTCCAGTATTAGTTACCGTACAGACTCAGTACTAGATAGGGGGGGTCACCTGACTGGGAGTGGAAGGTCAGAGGGCACATGTTGGAATCTATCTCGATAGAATTCAGTTAGTGTAGATATGTGTTTACATTAGGAAAATGTGTTATGGATAGAGTTAGCTCAGCAATGATACCGACAGCCTGTGTGCATCATTGAAACACAAAACAAGACAACCACCACCTTCTCAAGGGTAATTAGGGATGGGCAATAAATGCTGGTCTAGTCAGCAACACCCACATCCCATGATCAATTTAAACAAAAGTCCTGGACTCACCTTCAAGTGGAATTACCCTCAGCATATTTACCCTATCAAACACTCTGCACAGTACTCCAAGTGTGGTCTAACCGAGGGATACGGAGACTGGAACTGTGCACAGTGCTCCAAGTGTGGTCTAATCGAGGGATACGGAGACCGGAACTGTGCACAGTGATCCAAGTGTGGTCTAACCAAGGGATATGGACACCAGAACTGTGCACAGTGCTCCAGGTGTGGTCTAACCGAGGGATACGGAGACCGGAACTGTGCACAGTGCTCCAAGTGTGGTCTAACCGAGGGATACGGAGACCGGAACTGTGCACAGTGCTCCAAGTGTGGTCTAACCGAGGGATACGGAGACCGGAACTGTGCACAGTGCTCCAAGTGTGGTCTAACTGAGGGATACGGAGACCAGAACTGTGCACAGTGCTCCAAGTGTGGTCTAACCGAGGGATACGGAGACCAGAACTGTGCACAGTGCTCCAAGTGTGGTCTAACTGAGGGATATGGAGACCAGAATTGTGCACAGTGCTCCAAGTCTAACTGAGGGATGCGGAGACCAGAACTCTGCACAGTGCTCCAAATGTGGTCTAACCCAAGACTGATTAAGGTTGAACCTAATTTCTCTGATTTTCATTTCTGGCCCCTCCACAAATAAACTCCGCTGCTGAGTTTGAGGTGCTCATGGTCTTACTGACCTGCAGAGGTACATTTAGAGATGTCTCTGTCCGTATGGAAAGATCGCTATGCTAGTCTACCCCACCTCACTTATTGTTATTGAAAGTAATTTCTTAATGAGGTGTCCATTCATCCAGACGATTTCATTTCTCTGAATGATGGGGAATTGATACACGTTTCCCACAATCAGACTCTTATTCTGAAGCAGTGCAAAAGGTCCCAGTTTAAACCTATTTCTCATCATAACCCTGGGCTCTCCACACAGTTGAACTGAACACAGAACTGATAGAGCGGGTACACTCCAGACCATAAGGGACACAGGGACCACTGACCAGAGTCATCGAGGACAGTGAACCAGAGAAAATTCCCAGGATACAATCCCAAAACAGGGACATTCCCTGAGAGAAGTTCTGTTATTTCAATGGGATTCTTTGGGGTTTGTCTAATTACCCAAAGACCATTACAACAGGGAGTGAATGAGTGATTGTAGTGAATGAGTATGTGATGTACATGCACCCTAACTCGTTATTTACAGCTACTATATACACACTGGAACATCTGCACAAGGTTGGAACTTCACCTCCCTCCAAATCTCTGTCCCTCCATCATGTTACATCATTTCATCAGCAGAATGTTCACATCTCCCCAAGTCTTTTCCTGTTTTTTTTTATTCGTCAATGGGATGCGGGTATCCCATCCCTAGTTAAGGGTCAACCACACTGCTGTGGGCCTGGATCTGGAGTGGAGTCCCTTGTAGGCCAGACCAGGTAAGGACAGCAGATTCCTCATTCCAGATGCGTTTTTATAACAATCGACAATGGTTTCATGGTCATCATTAGACTTTTAACTATTGAATTCAAATTCCACCATCTGCCGTGGTGCGATTTTAGCCCAGGTCCCAGAGTATTAATCTGGGTCCCTGGATTAATCCAGCAACAAGACCTCTGTACTATCATCACCTCCCCCTGACTTGCTGTATCCTCTCACAACAGGGAGTGACTGAGTGTCTGTGATTGGAGTGAAAGTGTGTGTCACACTCTGTGTGATGTACATCCACCCGTTATATCCACACATGGGACCTGTTTGAACTCAGTGGCTGAGGGAGCTGTTAAAATGGGGGATGGAGGAATGAGCCGGGATCACAGTTGGTTAGTGAGGGTCTGAAGCAGCGTGAGGGTTCGGATATTGAGGGGTCACACAAGGGCCGACATTCCTTCCTCATGTGTCTTTTGTCTTTCCATCCGAATGTCAGAGTCTGTGACAGGAACAAGCATCACGATTGATCAGAACAGGAGGAACTGCAACATGACCCTGACCTGCTCAGTGAACACAGGCAATCATGTCAGCTTCGGATGGTGGAGGGGAAGTGAAGCATTGAGAAACGACAGCACCCATCATCGTTCCAAAACCGGAGAGGAGTTACAGCTTTATTTCACTGGGGAGCCCAAGGACAGTGTGTACAGGTGTGAGGCCAGGAACCCAGTCAGTGAGGACACTGCACAGATCACACTGAGAGACGTCTGTAACATAACTGTAAACGGTGAGTGTCACAGAGAGAGAAATAAACAACTGCATTCAGGTATTACACAGTCCAATGTTGTACCTGTCCTGGGAGTGTTTGATGGGGACAGTGTAGAGGGAGATTTACTCTGTATCTAACCCCGTGCTGTACCTGTCCTGGGAATGTTTGATGGGGACAGTGTAGAGGGAGATTTACTCTGTATCTAACCCCATGCTGTACCTGTCCTGGGAACGTTTGATGGGTCACTGTAGAGGGAGCTTTACTCTGTAACTAACCCCGTGCTGTACCTGTCCTGGGAGTGTTTGATGGGGACAGTGTAGAGGGAGATTTACTCTGTGTCTAGCCGTGCTGTACCTGTCCTGGGAGTGTTTGATGGGGACAGGGTAGAGGGAGATTTGCTCTGTATCTAACGCTGCGTTGTACCTGTCCTGGGAGTGTTTGATGGAGACAGTGTAGAGGGCGATTTACTCTCTATCTTACCCCGTGTTCTACCTGTCCTGGGAGTGTTTGATGAAGACAGTGTAGAGAGAAATTTACTCTGTATCTAACCCTGTGCTGTACCTGTCCTGGGAGTGTTTGATGGGGACAGTGTAGAGGGAGATTTACTCTGTATCTAACCGTGCTGTACCTGTCCTAGGAGTGTTTGATGAGGACAGTGTAGAGGGAGCTTTACTCTGTATCTAACGCTGAGCTGTACCTGTCCTGGGAGTGTTTGATGGAGACAGTGTAGAGGCAGATTTACACTGTTTCTAACCCCGTGCTGTACCTGTGCTGGGAGTGTTTGATGAGGACAGTGTAGAGGGAGCTTTACACTGTATCTAACCCCGTGCTGTACCTGTCCTGGGAGTGTTTGATGGGGACAGTGTAGAGGGAGATTTACTCTGTATCTAACCCCGTGCTGTACCTGTCCTGGGAGTGTTTGATGGGGACAGTGTAGAGGGAGCTTTACACTGTATCTAACCCCGTGCTGTACCTGTCCTGGGAGTGTTTGACGGGACAGTGTCGACGGAGCTTTACTTTGTGCTGAAAGTCTCTTGGGAGGGTACATTAGGGCAGTGAGAGGGGTAATGAGTCGACATGGAGTCAATGTTAAATTAACAACAGTAGGGTAAATCAGGAACACAGGGTGCTGGGGGGAGAGGGGTTACTGAGTGACAGTGTGAGGCAGCTGGATTAACATCAGTAGAGATACAGTCAGTAACACAGGGCACTGGGGGAAGAGGGATTACTGAGTGACAGTGTGAGGGAGGTGGTTTAACATCAGTAGAGATACAGTCAGTAACACAGGGTGCTGGGGAGAGAGGGTTAGTGAGTGACAGTGTGAGGGAGCTGGATTAACATCAGTAGACATACAGTCAGTAACACAGGGCACTGGGGGAAGAGGGATTACTGAGTGACAGTGTGAGGAAGCTGGATTAACTTCAGTAGAGATACAGTCAGTAACACAGGGTGCTGGGAGAGAGGGGTTACTGAGTGACAGTGTGAGGGATCTGGATTAACATCAGTAGAGATACAGTCAGTAACACAGGGTGCTGGGGGAGAGGGGTTACTGAGTGACAGTGTGAGGGAGATGGATTAACATCAGAAGAGATATAGTCAGTAACGCAGGGTGTTGGGGAGAGAGGGGTTATGGAGTGACAGTGTGAGGGTACTGGATTAACGTCAATAGGTAAACAGTCAGTAACACAGGGTGCTGGGGGAGGGGGTTACTAAGTGACAGTGTGAGGGAGCTGGATTAACCTCGTAGAGATGCAGTCAGTATCTCAGGGCGTTGGGGGAGAGGGGTTACTTAGTGACAGTGTGAGGGAGCTGGATTAACATCAGTAGAGATACAGTCAGTAACACAGGGTGCTGGGGGAGAGAGGTTACTGAGTGACAGTGTGAGCGAGCTGGATTAACATCAGTAGAGATACTGTCAGTAACACAGGGTGCTGGGGGGAGAGGGGTTACTAGGTGACAGTGTGAGGGAGCTGGATTAACATCAGTCGAGATAAAGTCAGTAACACAGGGTGCTGGGGGGAGAGGGGTTACTGAGTGACAGTGTGAGGGAGCTGGATTAACATCAGTAGAGATACAGTCAGTAACACAGGGCGCTGGGGGAGAGGGGTAACTGAGTGACAGTGTGAGGGTGCTGGATTAACCTCAGTAGAGATTCAGTCAGTAACACAGGGCATTGGGCAGAGAGGGGTTACTGAGTGATTCATGTCAGGCAGCTGGATCAACATCAATATAGATACAGTGAGTAACACAGAGTGGTGGGGGATGAGGCTTTACTGATTGAAAATTTGGGAGAGCTGGATTAACATCATTCGAGTTCCAGTTAGAGACACAGGGAGCTGGGGAATTCGGTTACTGTGTGACAGTGTGAGGGAGCTGGATTAATATCATTATAGTTAAAGTCAATAACACAGGGTGCTGGTTGAGAGGGGTTACTGTGTGACAGCGTGAGGGAGCTGGATTAACATCAGTAGAGATAGAGTCAGTAGCACAGGGTGCTGGGGGGAGAGGGGTTACTGAGTGACAGTGTGAGGGAGCTGGATTAATATCATTAGAGATAAAGTCAATAACACAGGGTGCTGGTTGAGAGGGGTTACTGTGTGACAGCGTGAGGGAGCTGGATTAATATCAGTAGATATACTGTAAGTAACACAGTTTGTTGTGGGTAGAGGGTTTACTGAGTGACAGTGTGAGGGATCTGGATTAACATCAGTAGAGATACAGTCAGTAACACAGGGTGCTATGGGGAGAGGGGTTACTGAGTGACAGTGTGAGGGAGCTGGATCAATATTAGTGAAGATACAGTCAGTAACGCAGGGTGCAGGGCGGAGATTTGGTACTGAGTGACAGTGTGAGGGAGCTGGATTAACCTCGGTAGAGATGCAATTAGTAACACAGGGATTTGTTGGAGATGGGGTACTGAGTGACAGTGTGAGGGAGCTGGATTAACATCAGAAGACATACAATCAGTAACATAGGGTGCTGGGGGAGAGGGGTTATTGAGTGACAGTGTGAGGGAGCTGGATTAACATCAGTTGTGATACAGTCAGTAACACAGGGTGCTGGGGGAAATGGGTTACTGAGTGACAGCATGAGGGAGCTGGATTAATGTCAGTAGAGATACAGTCAGTAACACAGGGTGCTTGGGGAGAGGGGTTAATGAGTGACAGTGTGAGAGAGCTGAATTAACATCATTAGAGATACATTCATTAACACAGGGTGCTGGAGGAGAGGGGTTACTGAGTGACAAGGTGAGGGAGCTGGATTAACGTCAGTAGGTAAACATTCTCTAACGCAGGGTGTTGGGGGAGGGGGTTGCTGAGTGACTGTGTGAGAGAGCGGTATTAACAATAGTAGAGATACAGTCAGTAACACAGGTTGCTGGGGGAGAGGGGTTACTGAGTGACAGTGTGAGGTAGCTGGATTAACATCAGTAGAGATACAGTCAGTAACACAGGGTGCTGGGAGAGAGTGGATACTGAGTGACAGTGTGAGGGAGCTGGATTAACATCAGTAGAGATACAGTCAGTAACAGAGGGAGCTGGGGGGAGAGGGGTTACTGAGTGACAGTGTGAGGGAGCTGGATTAACATCAGTAGAGACACAGTCAGTAACACAGGGTGCTGGTTGAGTGGGGTTACTGAGTGACAGTGTGAGGGAGCGGTATTAACATCAGTAGAGATACAGTCAGTAACACAGGGTGCTGGGGGTGAGGGGTTACTGAGTGACAGTGTGAGGGAGCTGGATTAACATCAGTAGAGATTCAGTCAGTAACACAGGGCATTGGGCGGAGAGGAGTTACTGATTGATTCATGTCAGGCAGCTGGATTAACATCAATATAGATACAGTCAGTAACACAGAGTGGTGGGGGATGAGGCTTTACTGATTGAAAATTTGGGGGAGCTGGATTAACATCATTCGAGTTCCAGTCAGAAACACAGGGAGCTGGGGAGAGGGGATACTGTGTGATAGTGTGAGGGAGCTGGATTAATATCATTAGAGATAAAGTCAATAACACAGGGTGCTGGTTGAGAGGGGTTACTGTGTGACAGCGTGAGGGAGCTGGATTAACATCAGAAGAGATACAGTCAGTAACACAGGGTGCTGGGGGTGAGGGTTTACTGAGTGACAGTGTGAGGGAGCTGGATTAACATCAGTAGAGATACAGTCAGTAACACACGGTGCTGTTGGGAGAGGGGTTCCTGAGTGACAGTGTGAGGGAGCTGGATTAACATCAGTAGAGATACAGTCAGTAACACACGGTGCTGTTGGGAGAGGGGTTCCTGAGTGACAGTGTGAGGGAGCTGGATTAACATCAGTAGAGATACAGTCAGTAACACAGGGCACAGGGCGAAATGGGTTACTGAGTGACAGTATGAGGGAGCTGGATTAACATCAGTAGAGATACAATCAGTAACACAGTGTGCAGGGCGGAGATTTGGTACTGAGTAACAGTGTGAGGGAGCTGGATTAACATCAGTAGAGATATACTCAGTAACACAGGGCACTGGGGGGAGAGGGGTTACTGAGTGACAGTGTGAGGGAGCTGGATTAACATCAGTAGAGATACAGTCAGTAACACATGGTGCTGGGGGGAGAGGGGTTACTGAGTGACAGTGTGAGGGAGCTGGATTAACATCAGTAGAGATACAGTCAGTAAGACAGGGCACTGGGGGGTGAGGGGTTACTGAGTGACAGTGTGAGGGAGCTGTATTAACATCAGTAGAGATACAGTCAGTAGCACAGGGTGCTGGGGGAGAGGGGTTACTGAGTGACAGTGTGAGGGAGCTGGATTAACATCAGTAGAGATACAGTCAGTAACACAGGGTGATGGTGGGAGAGGGGTTCCTGAGTGACAGTGTGAGGGAGCTGGATTAACATCAGTAGAGATACAGTCAGTAACACAGGGTGCTGGGGGAAATGGGTTACTGAGTGACAGTGTGTGGGAGCTAGATTAACATCAGTAGAGATACAGTCAGTAGCAGAGGGTGCTGGGGGAGTGGGCTTACTGAGTAACAGTGTGAGGGAGCTGGATTAACATCAGTAGAGATACAGTCAGTAACACATGGTGCTGGGGGGAGAGGGGTTACTGAGTGACAGTGTGAGGGAGCTGGATTAACATCAGTAGAGATACAGTCAGCAACACAGGGTGCTGGGGGAGAGGGGTTACTGAGTGACAGTGTGAGGGAGCTGGATTAACATCAGTAGAGATACAGTCAGTAACACAGGGTGCTGGGAGAGAGTGGATACTGAGTGACAGTGTGTGGGAGCTGGATTAACATCAGCAGAGATACAGTCAGTAACACAGGGTGCTGGGAGAGAGTGGATACTGAGTGACAGTGTGTGGGAGCTGGATTAACATCAGCAGAGATACAGTCAGTAACACAGGGTGCTGGGGGGAGAGAGGTTACTGAGTGACAGTGTGAGGGAGCTGGGTTAACATCAGTAGAGATACAGTCAGTAACACAGGGTGCTGGGGGGAGAGGGGTTACTGAGTGACAGTGTGAGGGAGCTGGATTAACATCAGTAGAGATACAGTCAGTAACACAGGGTGCTGGGGGAGAGGGGTTACTGAGTGACAGTGTGAGGGAGCTGGATTAACATCAGTAGAGATACAGTCCGTAACACAGGTTGCTGGGGGAGAGGGGTTACTGAGTGACAGTGTGAGGGAGCTGGATGAACATCAGTAGAGATTCAGTCAGTAACACAGGACATTGGGCGGAGAGGAGTTACTGATTGATTCATGTCAGGCAGCTGGATTAACATCAATATAGATACAGTCAGTAACACAGAGTGGTGGGGGAATGAGGCTTCACTGATTGAAAATTTGAGGGAGCTCGATTAACATCATTCGAGTTCCAGTCAGAAACACAGGGAGCTGGGGAGAGGGGATACTGTGTGATAGTGTGAGGGAGCTGGATTAATATCATTAGGGATAAAGTCAATAACACAGGGTGCTGGTTGAGAGGGGTTACTGTGTGACAGCGTGAGGGAGCTGGATTAACATCAGAAGAGATATAGTCAATAACACAGGGCACTGGGGGGAGAGGGGTTACTGAGTGACAGTGTGAGGGAGCTGGATTAACATGAGTAGAGAAACAGTCAGTAACACAGGGTGCTGGGGGTGAGGGGTTACTGAGTGACAGTGTGAGGGAGCTGGATTAACATCAGTAGAGTTATAGTCAATAACACAGGGCACTGGGGGGAGAGGGGTTACTGAGTGACAGTGTGAGGGAGCTGGATTAACATGAGTAGAGAAACAGTCCGTAACACAGGGTGCTGGGGGTGAGGGGTTACTGAGTGACAGTGTGAGGGAGCTGGATTAACATCAGTAGAGATATAGTAAGTAACAGAGGGTGCTGGGGGTGAGGGGTTACTGAGTGACAGTGTGAGGGAGCTGGATTAACATCAGTAGAGAAACAGTCAGTAACACAGTGTGCTGGGCGAGAGGGGTTACTGAGTGACAGTGTGAGGGAGTTGGATTAACATCAGGAGATATACAGTCTGGATCACCGGCTACTGGGAGCGAAGAATTAGTGAGTGAAAGTGTGACATTGCTGGATTAACATCAGTAGAGATACAGTCAGTTACACAGGGTGCTGGGGGGAGAGGGGTTACTGAGTGACAGTGTGAGGGAGCTGGATTAACATCAGTAGAGATACAGTCAGTAACACAGTGCGCTGGGGGAGAGGGGTTACTGAGTGACAGTGTGAGGGAGCTGGATTAACATCAGTAGATATACAATCAGTAACACAGGGTGCTGGGGGAGAGGGGTTACTGAGTGATTCATGTCAGGCAGCTGGATCAACATCAATATAGATACAGTGAGTAACACAGAGTGGTGGGGGATGAGGCTTTACTGATTGAAAATTTGGGAGAGCTGGATTAACATCATTCGAGTTCCAGTTAGAAACACAGGGAGCTGGGGAATTCGGTTACTGTGTGACAGTGTGAGGGAGCTGGATAAATATCATTAGAGTTAAAGTCAATAACACAGGGTGCTGGTTGAGAGGGGTTACTGTGTGACAGCGTGAGGGAGCTGGATTAACATCAGTAGAGATAGAGTCAGTAGCACAGGGTGCTGGGGGGAGCGGGGTTACTCAGTGACAGTGTGAGGGAGCTGGATTAATATCATTAGAGATAAAGTCAATAACACAGGTGCGGGTTGAGAGGGGTTACTGTGTGACAGCGTGAGGGCTCTGGATTAATATCAGTAGATATACTGTAAGTAACACAGTTTGTTGTGGGTAGAGGGTTTACTGAGTGACAGTGTGAGGGAGCTGGATTAACATCAGTAGAGATACAGTCAGTAACACAGGGTGCTGTGGGGAGAGGGGTTAATGAGTGACAGTGTGAGGGAGCTGGATCAATATTAGTGAAGATACAGTCAGTAACACAGGGTGCAGGGCGGAGATTTGGTACTGAGTGACAGTGTGAGGGAGCTGGATTAACCTCGGTAGAGATGCAGTTAGTAACACAGGGATTTGTTGGAGTTGGGGTACTGAGTGACAATGTGTGGGAGCTGGATTAACATCAGAAGAGATACAGTCAGTAAGACAGGGTGCTGGGGGAGAGGGGTTATTGAGTGACAGTGTGAGGGAGCTGGATTAACATCAGTAGAGATACAGTCAGTAACACAGGGTTCTGGGGGAGAGGGGTTACTGAATGACAGTGTGAGGGAGCTGGATTAACATCAGAAGAGATACAGTCAGTAGCACAGGGCACTGGGGGGAGAGGGGTTACTGAGTGCCAGTGTGAGGGAGCTGGATTAACATCAGTTGTGATACAGTCAGTAACACAGGGTGCTGGGGGAAATGGGTTACTGAGTGACAGCATGAGGGAGCTGGTTTAATGTCAGTAGAGATACAGTCAGTAACACAGGGTGCTTGGGGAGAGGTGTTAATGAGTGACAGTGTGAGAGAGCTGTATTAACATCAGAGATACAGTCAGTAACACAGGGTGCTGGGGAGAGAGGGGTTACTGAGTGACAAGGTGAGGGAGCTGGATTAACGTCAGTAGGTAAACATTCTCTAACGCAGGGTGTTGGGGGAGGGGGTTGCTGAGTGACTGTGTGAGAGAGCGGTATTAACATGAGTCGAGATACAGTCAGTAACACAGGTTGCTGGGGGAGAGGGGCTACTGAGTGACAGTGTGAGGGAGCTGGATTAACATCAGTAGAGATACAGTCAGTAACACAGGGTGTTGGGGGGAGAGGGGTTACTGAGTGACAGTGTGTGGGAGCTGGATTAACATCAGTAGAGATACAGTCAGTCACACAGGGTGCTGGGGGGGAGAGTGGTTACTGAGTGACAGTGTGAGGGAGCTGGATTAACATCAGTAGAGATACAGTCAGTAACACAGGGTGCTGGGGGAGAGAGGGGTTACTGAGTGACAGTGTGAGGGAGCTGGATTAACATCAGTAGAGATACAGTCAGTAAAACAGGGTGCTGGGATAGAGTGGATACTGAGTGACAGTGTGAGGGAGCTGGATTAACATCAGTAGAGATACAGTCAATAACACCGGGAGCTGGGGGGAGAGGGGTTACTGAGTGACAGTGTGAGGGAGCTGGATTAACATCAGTAGAGATACAGTCAGTATCATAGGGTGCTGGGGGAGAGGGGTTACTGAGTGACAGTGTGAGGGAGCTGGATTAACATCTGTAGAGATTCAGTCAGTAACACAGGGCATTGGGCGGAGAGGAGTTACTGAGTGATTCATGTCAGGCAGCTGGATTAACATCAATATAGATACAGTTAGTAACACAGAGTGTTGGGGGATGAGGCTTTACTGATTGAAAATTTGGGGGAGCTGGATTAACATCATTCGAGTTCCCGTCAGAAACACAGGGAGCAGGGGAGAGGGGATACTGTGTGACAGCGTGAGGGAGCTGGATTAACATCAGAACAGATATAGTCAGTAACACAGGGTGCTGGGGGAGAGGGGTTACTGAGTGACAGTGTGAGGCAGCTGGATTAACATCAGTAGAGATACAGTCAGTAACACAGGGTGATGGTGGGAGAGGGGTTCCTGAGTAACAGTGTGAGGGAGCTGGATTAACATCAGTAGATATACAGTAATTAACACAAGGTGCTGGGGGAGAGGGGTTACTGAGTGACCGTGTGAGGGAGCTGGATTAACTTCAGTAGAGATATACTCAGTAACACAGGGCACTGGGGGGAGAGGGGTTACTGAGTGACAGTGTGAGGGAGCTGGATTAACATCAGTGGAGATACAGTCAGTAACACAGGGTGCTGGTGGGAGAGGGGTTCCTGAGTGACAGTGTGAGGGAGCTGGATTAACATCAGTAGAGATACAGTCAGTAACACAGGGTGCTGGGGGAAATGGGTTACTGAGTGACAGTGTGAGGGAGCTGGATTAACATCAGTAGAGATACAGTCAGTAACACAGGGTTTTGGGGGGAGATGGGTTACTGAGTGACAGTGTGAGGGAGCTGGATTAACATCAGTAGAGATACAGTCAGTAACACAGTGTGCAGGGCGGAGATTTGGTACTCAGTAACAGTGTGAGGGAGCTAGATTAACATCAGTAGAGATACCGTCATTAACACAGGGTGCTGGGGGAGAGGGGTTACTGAGTGACAGTGTGAGGGAGCTGGATTAACATCAGTAGAGATACAGTCAGTAACACAGGGCACTGGGGGGAGACGCGTTACTGAGTGACAGTGTGAGGGAGTTGGATTAACATCAGAAGACATACAGTCAGTAACACAGGGTGCTGGGGGAGAGGGGTTACTATTTGACAGTGTGAGGGAGCTGGATTAACATCAGTCGAGATACAGTCAGTAACACAGGGTGCTGGTGGGAGAGGGGTTCCTGAGTGACAGTGTGAGGGAGCTGGATTAACATCAGTAGAGATACAGTCAGTAACACAGGGTGCTGGTGGGAGATGGCTTACTGAGTGACAGTGTGAGGGAGCTGGATCAATATTAGTGAAGATACAGTCAGTAACACAGGGGGCAGGGCGGAGATTTGGTACTGAGTGACAGTGTGAGGGAGCTGGATTAACCTGAGTAGATATGCAGTTAGTAACACAGGGATTTGTTGGAGATGGGGTACTGAGTGACAATGTGTGGGAGCTGGATTAACATCAGAAGAGATACAGTCAGTAACACAGGGTTCTGGGGGAGAGGGGGGTTACTGAGTGACAGTGTGAGGGAGCTGGATTAACATCAGTTGTGATACAGTCAGTAACACAGGGTGCTGGGGGGAGAGGGGTTACTGAGTGACAGTGTGAGGGAGCTGGATTAACATCAGTAGAGATACAGGGAGTAACACAGGGTTCAGGGCGGAGATTTGGTACTGAGTGACAGTTTGAGTGAGCGGGATTAACATCAGTAGAGATGTAGTCAGTAACACAGGGTTCTGGGGGAGAGGGGTTACTGAGTGACCGTGTGAGGGATCTGGATTAACATCAGTAAAGATACAGTCAGCAACACTGGGTGCTGGGGGAGAGGGGTTACTGAGTGACAGTGTGAGGGAGCTGGATTAACATCAGTAGAGATACAGTCAGTAACACTGGGAGCTGGGGGAGAGGGTTGACTGAGTGACAGTGTGAGGCAGCTGGATTAACATCAGTAGAGATACAGTCAGTAACATAGGGTGCTGGGGAGAGAGGGGTTACTGAGTGACAGTGTGAGGGTGCAGGATTAATATCAGTAGAGATAAAGTCAGTAACACGGAGTGCTGGCGGAGAGGGGTTACTGAGTGACAGTGTGAGGGATCTGGATTAACATCAGTAGAGATACAGTCAGTAACACTGGGTGCTGGGGGGAGATGGGTTACTGAGTGACTGTGTGAGGGATCTGGATTAACATCAGTAGAGATACAGGCAGTAACACAGGGTTCAGTGCGGAGATTTGGTACTGAGTGACAGTGTGAGTGAGCGGGATTAACATCAGGAGATATACAGTCTGGAGCGCAGGTTACTGGGAGAGAAGTGTTAGTGAGTGAATGTGTGAATGAGTTGGATTAATATCAGTAGAGATATAGTCAGTAACACAGTGCTCTGGGGGCCATGGGTTACTAAGTGCAGTTTGAGGGAGTTGGATTAACATCAGTAGAGATATAGTCAGTAACACGGGGCGCTGGGGGAGAGGGGTTACTGAGTGACAGTGTGAGGGAGCTGGATTAACATCAATAGAGATACAGTCAGTAACACAGGGTGCTGGGGGAAATGGGTTACTGAGTGACAGTGTGAGGGAGCTGGATTAACATCAGGAGAGATACAGTCAGTAACAGAGGGTGCTGGGGGGGAGGGCATACTGAGTAACATTGTGAGGGAGCTGGATTAACATCAGTAGAGATACAGTCAGTAACACAGGGAGATGGGGGGAGCGGGTTTACTGAGTGACAGTGTGAGGGAGTTGGATTAACATCAGTAGAGATACAGTCAGTAGCACAGGGTGCTGGGGGGAGAGGGGTTACTGAGTGACAGTGTGAGGGAGCTGGATTAACATCAGTAGAGATACAGTCAGTAACACAGGGCGCTGGGGGGAGAGGGGTTACTGAGTGACAGTGTGAGGGATCTGGATTAACATCAGTAGAGATTCTGTCAGTAACACAGGGTGCTAGGGGGAGAGGGGTTACTGAGTGACCGTGTGAGGGATCTGGATTACCATCAGTGGTGATACAGTCAGTAACACAGGGTGCTGGGGGGAGAGGGTTTACTGAGTGACAGTGTGAGGGAGCTGGATTAACATCAGTAGACATACAGTCAGTAACACTGCGAGCTTGGGGAGAGTGTTGACTGAGTGACAGTGTGAGGGAGCTGGATTAACATCAGTAGAGATACAGTCAGTAACATAGTGTGCTGGGGGAGAGGGGTTACTGAGTGACAGTGTGAGGGAGCTGAATTAACATCAGTAGAGATACAGTCAGTAACACAGGGTGCTGGGGGAGATGGGTTACTGAGTGACTGTGTGAGAGTGCCGAATTAACATCAGTAGAGATACAGTCAGTAACACAGGGTGCTGGGGGGAGATGGGTTACTGAGTGACTGTGTCTGGGATCTGGAGTAACATCAGCAGAGATACAGACAGTAACACAGGGTTCAGGGCGGAGATTTGGTACTGAGTGACAGTGTGAGTGACCGGGATTAACATCAGGAGATATACAGTCTGGAGCACAGGTTAATGGGAGAGAAGTGTTAGTGAGTGAATGTGTGAATGAGCTGGATTAATATCAGAAGAGATACAGTCAGTAACACAGGGCGCTGGGGGTGTGGGGTTACTAAGTGCAGTGTGAGGGAGCTGGATGAACATCAGTAGAGATACAGTCAGTAACACACGGTGCTGTTGGGAGAGGGGTTCCTGAGTGACAGTGTGAGGGAGCTGGATTAACATCAGTAGAGATACAGTCAGTAACACAGGGCACTGGGGGGAGAGGGGTTACTGAGTGACAGTGTGAGGGAGCTGGATTAACATCAGTAGAGATACAGTCAGTAACACATGGTGCTGGGGGGAGAGGGGTTACTGAGTGACAGTGTGAGGGAGCTGGATTAACATCAGTAGAGATACAGTCAGTAAGACATGGCACTGGGGGGTGAGGGGTTACTGAGTGACAGTGTGAGGGAGCTGTATTAACATCAGTAGAGATACAGTCAGTAGCACAGGGTGCTGGGGGAGAGGGGTTACTGAGTGACAGTGTGAGGGAGCTGGATTAACATCAGTAGAGATACAGTCAGTAACACAGGGTGATGGTGGGAGAGGGGTTCCTGAGTGACAGTGTGAGGGAGCTGATTAACATCAGTAGAGATACAGTCAGTAACACAGGGTGCTGGGGGAAATGGGTTACTGAGTGACAGTGTGGGGGAGCTAGATTAACATCAGTAGAGATACAGTCAGTAGCAGAGGGTGCTGGGGGAGTGGGCTTACTGAGTAACAGTGTGAGGGAGCTGGATTAACATCAGTAGAGATACAGTCAGTAACACAGTGTGCAGGGCGGAGATTTGGTACTGAGTAACAGTGTGAGGGAGCTGGATTAACATCAGTAGAGATACCGTCTTTAACACAGGGTGCTGGGGGAGAGGGGTTACTGAGTGACAGTGTGAGGGAGCTGCATTAACTTCAGTAGAGATATACTCAGTAACACAGGGCACTGGGGGGAGAGGGGTTACTGAGTGACAGTGTGAGGGAGCTGGATTAACATCAGTAGAGATACAGTCAGCAACACAGGGTGCTGGGGGAGAGGGGTTACTGAGTGACAGTGTGTGGGAGCTGGATTAACATCAGCAGAGATACAGTCAGTAACACAGGGTGCTGGGAGAGAGTGGATACTGAGTGACAGTGTGTGGGAGCTGGATTAACATCAGCAGAGATACAGTCAGTAACACAGGGTGCTGGGAGAGAGTGGATACTGAGTGACAGTGTGAGGGAGCTGGATTAACATCAGCAGAGATAGAGTCAGTAACACAGGGAGCTGGGGGGAGAGGGGTTACTGAATGACAGTGTGAGGGAGCTGGATTAACATCAGTAGAGATACAGTCAGTAACACAGGGTGCTGGGGGGAGAGGGGTTACTGAGTGACAGTGTGAGGGAGCTGGATTAACATCAGTAGAGATACAGTCAGTAACACAGGGTGCTGGGGGAGAGGGGTTACTGAGTGACAGTGTGAGGGAGCTGGATTAACATCAGTAGAGAAACAGTCAGTAACACAGTGTGCTGGGCGAGAGGGGTTACTGAGTGACAGTGTGAGGGAGTTGGATTAACATCAGGAGATATACAGTCTGGATCACCGGCTACTGGGAGCGAAGAATTAGTGAGTGAAAGTGTGACATTGCTGGATTAACATCAGTAGAGATACAGTCAGTTACACAGGGTGCTGGGGGGAGAGGGGTTACTGAGTGACAGTGTGAGGGAGCTGGATTAACATTAGTAGAGATACAGTCAGTAACACAGGGTGCTGGGGGAGAGGGGTTACTGAGTGACAGTGTGAGGGAGCTGGATTAACATCAGTAGATATACAATCAGTAACACAGGGTGCTGGGGGAGAGGGGTTACTGAGTGACAGTGTGAGGGAGCTGGATTAACATCAGTAGAGATACAGTCAGTAACACAGGGTGCTGGGGGAGAGGGGTTACTGAGTGACAGTGTGAGGGAGCTGGATTAACATCAGTAGAGAAACAGTTAGTAACACAGTGTGCTGGGCGAGAGGGGTTACTGAGTGACAGTGTGAGGGAGTTGGATTAACATCAGGAGATATACAGTCTGGATCACCGGCTACTGGGAGCGAAGAATTAGTGAGTGAAAGTGTGACATTGCTGGATTAACATCAGTAGAGATACAGTCAGTTGCACAGGGTGCTGGGGGGAGAGGGGTTACTGAGTGACAGTGTGAGGGATTTGGATTAACATTAGTAGAGATACAGTCAGTAACACAGGGTGCTGGGGGAGAGGGGTTACTGAGTGACAGTGTGAGGGAGCTGGATTAACATCAGTAGATATACAATCAGTAACACAGGGTGCTGGGGGAGAGGGGTTACTGAGTGATTCATGTCAGGCAGCTGGATCAACATCAATATAGATACAGTGAGTAACACAGAGTGGTGGGGGATGAGGCTTTACTGATTGAAAATTTGGGAGAGCTGGATTAACATCATTCGAGTTCCAGTTAGAAACACAGGGAGCTGGGGAATTCGGTTACTGTGTGACAGTGTGAGGGAGCTGGATAAATATCATTAGAGTTAAAGTCAATAACACAGGGTGCTGGTTGAGAGGGGTTACTGTGTGACAGCGTGAGGGAGCTGGATTAACATCAGTAGAGATAGAGTCAGTAGCACAGGGTGCTGGGGGGAGAGGGGTTACTCAGTGACAGTGTGAGGGAGCTGGATTAATATCATTAGAGATAAAGTCAATAACACAGGTGCGGGTTGAGAGGGGTTACTGTGTGACAGCGTGAGGGCTCTGGATTAATATCAGTAGATATACTGTAAGTAACACAGTTTGTTGTGGGTAGAGGGTTTACTGAGTGACAGTGTGAGGGAGCTGGATTAACATCAGTAGAGATACAGTCAGTAACACAGGGTGCTGTGGGGAGAGGGGTTAATGAGTGACAGTGTGAGGGAGCTGGATCAATATTAGTGAAGATACAGTCAGTAACACAGGGTGCAGGGTGGAGATTTGGTACTGAGTGACAGTGTGAGGGAGCTGGATTAACCTCGGTAGAGATGCAGTTAGTAACACAGGGATTTGTTGGAGTTGGGGTACTGAGTGACAATGTGTGGGAGCTGGATTAACATCAGAAGAGATACAGTCAGTAAGACAGGGTGCTGGGGGAGAGGGGTTATTGAGTGACAGTGTGAGGGAGCTGGATTAACATCAGTAGAGATACAGTCAGTAACACAGGGTTCTGGGGGAGAGGGGTTACTGAATGACAGTGTGAGGGAGCTGGATTAACATCAGAAGAGATACAGTCAGTAGCACAGGGCACTGGGGGGAGAGGGGTTACTGAGTGCCAGTGTGAGGGAGCTGGATTAACATCAGTTGTGATACAGTCAGTAACACAGGGTGCTGGGGGAAATGGGTTACTGAGTGACAGCATGAGGGAGCTGGTTTAATGTCAGTAGATATATTGTCAGTAACACAGTTTGTTGGGGGTAGAGGGATTACTGAGTTACAGTGTGAGGGAGCTGGATTAATATCAGTAGAGATACAGTCAGTAACACAGGGTGCTTGGGGAGAGGTGTTAATGAGTGACAGTGTGAGAGAGCTGTATTAACATCAGAGATACAGTCAGTAACACAGGGTGCTGGGGAGAGAGGGGTTACTGAGTGACAAGGTGAGGGAGCTGGATTAACGTCAGTAGGTAAACATTCTCTAACGCAGGGTGTTGGGGGAGGGGGTTGCTGAGTGACTGTGTGAGAGAGCGGTATTAACATGAGTCGAGATACAGTCAGTAACACAGGTTGCTGGGGGAGAGGGGCTACTGAGTGACAGTGTGAGGTAGCTGGATTAACATCAGTAGAGATACAGTCAGTCACACAGGGTGCTGGGGGGGAGAGTGATTACTGAGTGACAGTGTGAGGGAGCTGGATTAACATCAGTAGAGATACAGTCAGTAACACAGGGTGCTGGGGGAGAGAGGGGTTACTGAGTGACAGTGTGAGGGAGCTGGATTAACATCAGTAGAGATACAGTCAGTAAAACAGGGTGCTGGGATAGAGTGGATACTGAGTGACAGTGTGAGGGAGCTGGATTAACATCAGTAGAGATACAGTCAATAACACCGGGAGCTGGGGGGAGAGGGGTTACTGAGTGACAGTGTGAGGGAGCTGGATTAACATCAGTAGAGATACAGTCAGTAACACAGGGTGCTGGGGGTGAGGGGTTACTGAGTGACAAGGTGAGGGAGCTGGATTAACATCTGTAGAGATTCAGTCAGTAACACAGGGCATTGGGCGGAGGGGAGTTACTGAGTGATTCATGTCAGGCAGCTGGATTAACATCAATATAGATACAGTGAGTAACACAGAGTGGTGGGGGATGAGGCTTTACTGATTGAAAATTTGGGGGAGCTGGATTAACATCATTCGAGTTCCCGTCAGAAACACAGGGAGCAGGGGAGAGGGGTTACTGTGTGACAGCGTGAGGGAGCTGGATTAACATCAGAACAGATATAGTCAGTAACACAGGGCACTGGGGGAGAGAGGGGTTACTGAGTGACAGTATGAGGGAGCTGGATTAACATCAGTAGAGATAAAGTCAGTAACAGAGGGTGCTGGGGGAGAGGGGTTACTGAGTAACAGTGTGAGGGAGCTGGATTAACATCAGTAGAGATACAGTCAGTAACACAGGGTGATGGTGGGAGAGGGGTTCCTGAGTAACAGTGTGAGGGAGCTGGATTAACATCAGTAGATATACAGTAATTAACACAAGGTGCTGGGGGAGAGGGGTTACTGAGTGACCGTGTGAGGGAGCTGGATTAACTTCAGTAGAGATATAATCAGTAACACAGGGCACTGGGGGGAGAGGGGTTACTGAGTGACAGTGTGAGGGAGCTGGATTAACATCAGTGGAGATACAGTCAGTAACACAGGGTGTTGGGGGGAGATGGGTTACTGAGTGACAGTGTGAGGGAGCTGGATTAACATCAGTAGAGATACAGTCAGTAACACAGTGTGCAGGGCGGAGATTTGGTACTGAGTAACAGTGTGAGGGAGCTAGATTAACATCAGTAGAAATACCGTCATTAACACAGGGTGCTGGGGGAGAGGGGTTACTGAGTGACAGTGTGAGGGAGCTGGATTAACATCAGTAGAGATACAGTCAGTAACACAGGGCACTGGGGGGAGACGCGTTACTGAGTGACAGTGTGAGGGAGTTGGATTAACATCAGAAGACATACAGTCAGTAACACAGGGTGCTGGGGGAGAGGGGTTACTATTTGACAGTGTGAGGGAGCTGGATTAACATCAGTCGAGATACAGTCAGTAACACAGGGTGCTGGTGGGAGAGGGGTTCCTGAGTGACAGTGTGAGGGAGCTGGATTAACATCAGTAGAGATACAGTCAGTAACACAGGGTGCTGGTGGGAGATGGGTTACTGAGTGACAGTGTGAGGGAGCTGGATCAATATTAGTGAAGATACAGTCAGTAACACAGGGGGCAGGGCGGAGATTTGATACTGAGTGACAGTGTGAGGGAGCTGGATTAACCTGAGTAGATATGCAGTTAGTAACACAGGGATTTGTTGGAGATGGGGTACTGAGTGACAATGTGTGGGAGCTGGATTAACATCAGAAGAGATACAGTCAGTAACACAGGGTTCTGGGGGAGAGGGGGGTTACTGAGTGACAGTGTGAGGGAGCTGGATTAACATCAGTTGTGATACAGTCAGTAACACAGGGTGCTGGGGGGAGAGGGGTTACTGAGTGACAGTGTGAGGGAGCTGGATTAACATCAGTAGAGATACAGGGAGTAACACAGGGTTCAGGGCGGAGATTTGGTACTGAGTGACAGTTTGAGTGAGCGGGATTAACATCAGTAGAGATGTAGTCAGTAACACAGGGTTCTGGGGGAGAGGGGTTACTGAGTGACCGTGTGAGGGATCTGGATTAACATCAGTAAAGATACAGTCAGTAGCACAGGGCACTGGGGGGAGAGGGGTTACTGAGTGCCAGTGTGAGGGAGCTGGATTAACATCAGTTGTGATACAGTCAGTAACACAGGGTGCTGGGGGAAATGGGTTACTGAGTGACAGCATGAGGGAGCTGGTTTAATGTCAGTAGATATATTGTCAGTAACACAGTTTGTTGGGGGTAGAGGGATTACTGAGTTACAGTGTGAGGGAGCTGGATTAATATCAGTAGAGATACAGTCAGTAACACAGGGTGCTTGGGGAGAGGTGTTAATGAGTGACAGTGTGAGAGAGCTGTATTAACATCAGAGATACAGTCAGTAACACAGGGTGCTGGGGAGAGAGGGGTTACTGAGTGACAAGGTGAGGGAGCTGGATTAACGTCAGTAGGTAAACATTCTCTAACGCAGGGTGTTGGGGGAGGGGGTTGCTGAGTGACTGTGTGAGAGAGCGGTATTAACATGAGTCGAGATACAGTCAGTAACACAGGTTGCTGGGGGAGAGGGGCTACTGAGTGACAGTGTGAGGTAGCTGGATTAACATCAGTAGAGATACAGTCAGTCACACAGGGTGCTGGGGGGGAGAGTGATTACTGAGTGACAGTGTGAGGGAGCTGGATTAACATCAGTAGAGATACAGTCAGTAACACAGGGTGCTGGGGGAGAGAGGGGTTACTGAGTGACAGTGTGAGGGAGCTGGATTAACATCAGTAGAGATACAGTCAGTAAAACAGGGTGCTGGGATAGAGTGGATACTGAGTGACAGTGTGAGGGAGCTGGATTAACATCAGTAGAGATACAGTCAATAACACCGGGAGCTGGGGGGAGAGGGGTTACTGAGTGACAGTGTGAGGGAGCTGGATTAACATCAGTAGAGATACAGTCAGTAACACAGGGTGCTGGGGGTGAGGGGTTACTGAGTGACAAGGTGAGGGAGCTGGATTAACATCTGTAGAGATTCAGTCAGTAACACAGGGCATTGGGCGGAGGGGAGTTACTGAGTGATTCATGTCAGGCAGCTGGATTAACATCAATATAGATACAGTGAGTAACACAGAGTGGTGGGGGATGAGGCTTTACTGATTGAAAATTTGGGGGAGCTGGATTAACATCATTCGAGTTCCCGTCAGAAACACAGGGAGCAGGGGAGAGGGGTTACTGTGTGACAGCGTGAGGGAGCTGGATTAACATCAGAACAGATATAGTCAGTAACACAGGGCACTGGGGGAGAGAGGGGTTACTGAGTGACAGTATGAGGGAGCTGGATTAACATCAGTAGAGATATTGTCAGTAACAGAGGGTGCTGGGGGAGAGGGGTTACTGAGTGACAGTGTGAGGCAGCTGGATTAACATCAGTAGAGATACAGTCAGTAACACAGGGCACTGGGGGAGAGAGGGGTTACTGAGTGACAGTGTGAGGGAGCTGGATTAACATCAGTAGAGATAAAGTCAGTAACAGAGGGTGCTGGGGGAGAGGGGTTACTGAGTAACAGTGTGAGGGAGCTGGATTAACATCAGTAGAGATACAGTCAGTAACACAGGGTGATGGTGGGAGAGGGGTTCCTGAGTAACAGTGTGAGGGAGCTGGATTAACATCAGTAGATATACAGTAATTAACACAAGGTGCTGGGGGAGAGGGGTTACTGAGTGACCGTGTGAGGGAGCTGGATTAACTTCAGTAGAGATATAATCAGTAACACAGGGCACTGGGGGGAGAGGGGTTACTGAGTGACAGTGTGAGGGAGCTGGATTAACATCAGTGGAGATACAGTCAGTAACACAGGGTGTTGGGGGGAGATGGGTTACTGAGTGACAGTGTGAGGGAGCTGGATTAACATCAGTAGAGATACAGTCAGTAACACAGTGTGCAGGGCGGAGATTTGGTACTGAGTAACAGTGTGAGGGAGCTAGATTAACATCAGTAGAAATACCGTCATTAACACAGGGTGCTGGGGGAGAGGGGTTACTGAGTGACAGTGTGAGGGAGCTGGATTAACATCAGTAGAGATACAGTCAGTAACACAGGGCACTGGGGGGAGACGCGTTACTGAGTGACAGTGTGAGGGAGTTGGATTAACATCAGAAGACATACAGTCAGTAACACAGGGTGCTGGGGGAGAGGGGTTACTATTTGACAGTGTGAGGGAGCTGGATTAACATCAGTCGAGATACAGTCAGTAACACAGGGTGCTGGTGGGAGAGGGGTTCCTGAGTGACAGTGTGAGGGAGCTGGATTAACATCAGTAGAGATACAGTCAGTAACACAGGGTGCTGGTGGGAGATGGGTTACTGAGTGACAGTGTGAGGGAGCTGGATCAATATTAGTGAAGATACAGTCAGTAACACAGGGGGCAGGGCGGAGATTTGATACTGAGTGACAGTGTGAGGGAGCTGGATTAACCTGAGTAGATATGCAGTTAGTAACACAGGGATTTGTTGGAGATGGGGTACTGAGTGACAATGTGTGGGAGCTGGATTAACATCAGAAGAGATACAGTCAGTAACACAGGGTTCTGGGGGAGAGGGGGGTTACTGAGTGACAGTGTGAGGGAGCTGGATTAACATCAGTTGTGATACAGTCAGTAACACAGGGTGCTGGGGGGAGAGGGGTTACTGAGTGACAGTGTGAGGGAGCTGGATTAACATCAGTAGAGATACAGGGAGTAACACAGGGTTCAGGGCGGAGATTTGGTACTGAGTGACAGTTTGAGTGAGCGGGATTAACATCAGTAGAGATGTAGTCAGTAACACAGGGTTCTGGGGGAGAGGGGTTACTGAGTGACCGTGTGAGGGATCTGGATTAACATCAGTAAAGATACAGTCAGCAACACTGGGTGCTGGGGGAGAGGGGTTACTGAGTGACAGTGTGAGGGAGCTGGATTAACATCAGTAGAGATACAGTCAGTAACAGTGGGAGCTGGGGGAGAGGGTTGACTGAGTGACAGTGTGAGGGAGCTGGATTAACATCAGTAGAGATACAGTCAGTAACATAGGGTGCTGGGGAGAGAGGGGTTACTGAGTGACAGTGTGAGGGTGCAGGATTAATATCAGTAGAGATAAAGTCAGTAACACGGAGTGCTGGCGGAGAGGGGTTACTGAGTGACAGTGTGAGGGATCTGGATTAACATCAGTAGAGATACAGGCAGTAACACAGGGTTCAGTGCGGAGATTTGGTACTGAGTGACAGTGTGAGTGAGCGGGATTAACATCAGGAGATATACAGTCTGGAGCGCAGGTTACTGGGAGAGAAGTGTTAGTGAGTGAATGTGTGAATGAGTTGGATTAATATCAGTAGAGATATAGTCAGTAACACAGTGCTCTGGGGGCCATGGGTTACTAAGTGCAGTTTGAGGGAGCTGGATTAACATCAGTAGAGATACAATCAGTAACACAGGGTGCTGGGGAGAGAGGGGTTACTGAGTGACTGGGTGAGGGAGCTGGATTAACATCAGTAGAGATATAGTCAGTAACACGGGGCGCTGGGGGAGAGGGGTTACTGAGTGACAGTGTGAGGGAGCTGGATTAACATCAATAGAGATACAGTCAGTAACACAGGGTGCTGGGGGAGAGGGGTTACTGAGTGACAGTGTGAGGGAGCTGGATTAACATCAGGAGAGATACAGTCAGTAACAGAGGGTGCTGGGGGGGAGGGCATACTGAGTAACATTGTGAGGGAGCTGGATTATCATCAGTAGAGATACAGTCAGTAACACAGGGAGATGGGGGGAGCGGGTTTACTGAGTGACAGTGTGAGGGAGTTGGATTAACATCAGTAGAGATACAGTCAGTAGCACAGGGTGCTGGGGGGAGAGGGGTTACTGAGTGACAGTGTGAGGGAGCTGGATTAACATCAGTAGAGATACAGTCAGTAACACAGGGCGCTGGGGGGAGAGGGGTTACTGAGTGACAGTGTGAGGGATCTGGATTAACATCAGTAGAGATTCAGTCAGTAATACAGGGTGCTAGGGGGAGAGGGGTTACTGCGTGACCGTGTGAGGGATCTGGATTAACATCAGTGGTGATACAGTCAGTAACACAGGGTGCTGGGGGGAGAGGGGTAACTGAGTGACAGTGTGAGGGAGCTGGATTAACATCAGTAGAGATACAGTCAGTAACACAGGGTGCTGGGGGGAGAGGGGTTACTGAGTGACCGTGTGAGGGAGCTGGATGAACATCAGTAGAGATACAGTCTGCAACACAGGGTGCTGGGGGAGAGGGGTTACTGAGTGACAGTGTGAGGGAGCTGGATTAACATCAGTAGAGATACAGTCAGCAACACAGGTTGCTGGGGGAGAGGGGTTACTGAGTGACCGTGTGAGGGAGCTGGATGAACATCAGTAGAGATTCAGTCAGTAACACAGGACATTGGGCGGAGAGGAGTTACTGATTGATTCATGTCAGGCAGCTGGATTAACATCAATATAGATACAGTCAGTAACACAGAGTGGTGGGGGAATGAGGCTTCACTGATTGAAAATTTGGGGGAGCTCGATTAACATCATTCGAGTTCCAGTCAGAAACACAGGGAGCTGGGGAGAGGGTATACTGTGTGATAGTGTGAGGGAGCTGGATTAATATCATTAGGGATAAAGTCAATAACACAGGGTGCTGGTTGAGAGGGGTTACTGTGTGACAGCGTGAGGGAGCTGGATTAACATCAGAAGAGTTATAGTCAATAACACAGGGCACTGGGGGGAGAGGGGTTACTGAGTGACAGTGTGAGGGAGCTGGATTAACATGAGTAGAGAACCAGTCAGTAACACAGGGTGCTGGGGGTGAGGGGTTACTGAGTGACAGTGTGAGGGAGCTGGATTAACATCAGTAGAGTTATAGTCAATAACACAGGGCACTGGGGGGAGAGGGGTTACTGAGTGACAGTGTGAGGGAGCTGGATTAACATGAGTAGAGAAACAGTCAGTAACACAGGGTGCTGGGGGTGAGGGGTTACTGAGTGACAGTGTGAGGGAGCTGGATTAACATCAGTAGAGATATAGTAATTAACAGAGGGTGCTGGGGGTGAGGGGTTACTGAGTGACAGTGTGAGGGAGCTGGATTAACATCAGTAGAGAAACAGTCAGTAACACAGGGTGCTGGGGGGAGAGGGGTTACTGAGTGACAGTGTGAGGGAGCTGGATTAACATCAGTAGAGATACAGGGAGTAACACAGGGTTCAGGGCGGAGATTTGGTACTGAGTGACAGTTTGAGTGAGCGGGATTAACATCAGTAGAGATGTAGTCAGTAACACAGGGTTCTGGGGGAGAGGGGTTACTGAGTGACCGTGTGAGGGATCTGGATTAACATCAGTAAAGATACAGTCAGCAACACTGGGTGCTGGGGGAGAGGGGTTACTGAGTGACAGTGTGAGGGAGCTGGATTAACATCAGTAGAGATACAGTCAGTAACACTGGGAGCTGGGGGAGAGGGTTGACTGAGTGACAGTGTGAGGCAGCTGGATTAACATCAGTAGAGATACAGTCAGTAACATAGGGTGCTGGGGAGAGAGGGGTTACTGAGTGACAGTGTGAGGGTGCAGGATTAATATCAGTAGAGATAAAGTCAGTAACACGGAGTGCTGGCGGAGAGGGGTTACTGAGTGACAGTGTGAGGGATCTGGATTAACATCAGTAGAGATACAGGCAGTAACACAGGGTTCAGTGCGGAGATTTGGTACTGAGTGACAGTGTGAGTGAGCGGGATTAACATCAGGAGATATACAGTCTGGAGCGCAGGTTACTGGGAGAGAAGTGTTAGTGAGTGAATGTGTGAATGAGTTGGATTAATATCAGTAGAGATATAGTCAGTAACACAGTGCTCTGGGGGCCATGGGTTACTAAGTGCAGTTTGAGGGAGCTGGATTAACATCAGTAGAGATACAATCAGTAACACAGGGTGCTGGGGAGAGAGGGGTTACTGAGTGACTGGGTGAGGGAGCTGGATTAACATCAGTAGAGATATAGTCAGTAACACGGGGCGCTGGGGGAGAGGGGTTACTGAGTGACAGTGTGAGGGAGCTGGATTAACATCAATAGAGATACAGTCAGTAACACAGGGTGCTGGGGGAGAGGGGTTACTGAGTGACAGTGTGAGGGAGCTGGATTAACATCAGGAGAGATACAGTCAGTAACAGAGGGTGCTGGGGGGGAGGGCATACTGAGTAACATTGTGAGGGAGCTGGATTATCATCAGTAGAGATACAGTCAGTAACACAGGGAGATGGGGGGAGCGGGTTTACTGAGTGACAGTGTGAGGGAGTTGGATTAACATCAGTAGAGATACAGTCAGTAGCACAGGGTGCTGGGGGGAGAGGGGTTACTGAGTGACAGTGTGAGGGAGCTGGATTAACATCAGTAGAGATACAGTCAGTAACACAGGGCGCTGGGGGGAGAGGGGTTACTGAGTGACAGTGTGAGGGATCTGGATTAACATCAGTAGAGATTCAGTCAGTAATACAGGGTGCTAGGGGGAGAGGGGTTACTGAGTGACCGTGTGAGGGATCTGGATTAACATCAGTGGTGATACAGTCAGTAACACAGGGTGCTGGGGGGAGAGGGGTTACTGAGTGACAGTGTGAGGGAGCTGGATTAACATCAGTAGAGATACAGTCAGTAACACAGGGTGCTGGGGGGAGAGGGGTTACTGAGTGACCGTGTGAGGGAGCTGGATGAACATCAGTAGAGATACAGTCTGCAACACAGGGTGCTGGGGGAGAGGGGTTACTGAGTGACCGTGTGAGGGAGCTGGATGAACATCAGTAGAGATTCAGTCAGTAACACAGGACATTGGGCGGAGAGGAGTTACTGATTGATTCATGTCAGGCAGCTGGATTAACATCAGTAGAGATTCATTCAGTAACACAGGTTGCTGGGGGAGAGGGGTTACTGAGTGACCGTGTGAGGGAGCTGGATGAACATCAGTAGAGATTCAGTCAGTAACACAGGACATTGGGCGGAGAGGAGTTACTGATTGATTCATGTCAGGCAGCTGGATTAACATCAATATAGATACAGTCAGTAACACAGAGTGGTGGGGGAATGAGGCTTCACTGATTGAAAATTTGGGGGAGCTCGATTAACATCATTCGAGTTCCAGTCAGAAACACAGGGAGCTGGGGAGAGGGTATACTGTGTGATAGTGTGAGGGAGCTGGATTAATATCATTAGGGATAAAGTCAATAACACAGGGTGCTGGTTGAGAGGGGTTACTGTGTGACAGCGTGAGGGAGCTGGATTAACATCAGAAGAGTTATAGTCAATAACACCGGGCACTGGGGGGAGAGGGGTTACTGAGTGACAGTGTGAGGGAGCTGGATTAACATGAGTAGAGAACCAGTCAGTAACACAGGGTGCTGGGGGTGAGGGGTTACTGAGTGACAGTGTGAGGGAGCTGGATTAACATCAGTAGAGTTATAGTCAATAACACAGGGCACTGGGGGGAGAGGGGTTACTGAGTGACAGTGTGAGGGAGCTGGATTAACATGAGTAGAGAAACAGTCAGTAACACAGGGTGCTGGGGGTGAGGGGTTACTGAGTGACAGTGTGAGGGAGCTGGATTAACATCAGTAGAGATATAGTAATTAACAGAGGGTGCTGGGGGTGAGGGGTTACTGAGTGACAGTGTGAGGGAGCTGGATTAACATCAGTAGAGAAACAGTCAGTAACACAGTGTGCTGGGCGAGAGGGGTTACTGAGTGACAGTGTGAGGGAGTTGGATTAACATCAGGAGATATACAGTCTGGATCACCGGCTACTGGGAGCGAAGAATTAGTGAGTGAAAGTGTGACATTGCTGGATTAACATCAGTAGAGATACAGTCAGTTACACAGGGCGCTGGGGAGAGAGGGGTTACTGAGTGACAGTGTGAGGGAGCTGGATTAACATCAGTAGAGATACAGTCAGTAACACAGGGTGCTGGGGGGAGAGGGGTTACTGAGTGACAGTGTGAGGGAGCTGGATTAACATCAGTAGAGATACAGTCAGTAACACAGTGCGCTGGGGGAGAGGGGTTACTGAGTGACAGTGTGAGGGAGCTGGATTAACATCAGTAGATATACAATCAGTAACACAGGGTGCTGGGGGAGAGGGGTTACTGAGTGATTCATGTCAGGCAGCTGGATCAACATCAATATAGATACAGTGAGTAACACAGAGTGGTGGGGGATGAGGCTTTACTGATTGAAAATTTGGGAGAGCTGGATTAACATCATTCGAGTTCCAGTTAGAAACACAGGGAGCTGGGGAATTCGGTTACTGTGTGACAGTGTGAGGGAGCTGGATAAATATCATTAGAGTTAAAGTCAATAACACAGGGTGCTGGTTGAGAGGGGTTACTGTGTGACAGCGTGAGGGAGCTGGATTAACATCAGTAGAGATAGAGTCAGTAGCACAGGGTGCTGGGGGGAGAGGGTTTACTCAGTGACAGTGTGAGGGAGCTGGATTAATATCATTAGAGATAAAGTCAATAACACAGGTGCGGGTTGAGAGGGGTTACTGTGTGACAGCGTGAGGGCTCTGGATTAATATCAGTAGATATACTGTAAGTAACACAGTTTGTTGTGGGTAGAGGGTTTACTGAGTGACAGTGTGAGGGAGCTGGATTAACATCAGTAGAGATACAGTCAGTAACACAGGGTGCTGTGGGGAGAGGGGTTAATGAGTGACAGTGTGAGGGAGCTGGATCAATATTAGTGAAGATACAGTCAGTAACACAGGGTGCAGGGCGGAGATTTGGTACTGAGTGACAGTGTGAGGGAGCTGGATTAACCTCGGTAGAGATGCAGTTAGTAACACAGGGATTTGTTGGAGTTGGGGTACTGAGTGACAATGTGTGGGAGCTGGATTAACATCAGAAGAGATACAGTCAGTAAGACAGGGTGCTGGGGGAGAGGGGTTATTGAGTGACAGTGTGAGGGAGCTGGATTAACATCAGTAGAGATACAGTCAGTAACACAGGGTTCTGGGGGAGAGGGGTTACTGAATGACAGTGTGAGGGAGCTGGATTAACATCAGAAGAGATACAGTCAGTAGCACAGGGCACTGGGGGGAGAGGGGTTACTGAGTGCCAGTGTGAGGGAGCTGGATTAACATCAGTTGTGATACAGTCAGTAACACAGGGTGCTGGGGGAAATGGGTTACTGAGTGACAGCATGAGGGAGCTGGTTTAATGTCTGTAGATATACTGTCAGTAACACAGTTTGTTGGGGGTAGAGGGATTACTGAGTTACAGTGTGAGGGAGCTGGATTAATATCAGTAGAGATACAGTCAGTAACACAGGGTGCTTGGGGAGAGGTGTTAATGAGTGACAGTGTGAGAGAGCTGTATTAACATCAGAGATACAGTCAGTAACACAGGGTGCTGGGGGAGAGGGGCTACTGAGTGACAGTGTGAGGTAGCTGGATTAACATCAGTAGAGATACAGTCAGTAACACAGGGTGCTGGGGGAGAGAGGGGTTACTGAGTGACAGTGTGAGGGAGTGGATTAACATCAGTAGAGATACAGTCAGTAAAACAGGGTGCTGGGATAGAGTGGATACTGAGTGACAGTGTGAGGGAGCTGGATTAACATCAGTAGAGATACAGTCAATAACTCCGGGAGCTGGGGGGAGAGGGGTTACTGAGTGACAGTGTGAGGGAGCTGGATTAACATCAGTAGAGATACAGTCAGTAACACAGGGTGCTGGGGGTGAGGGGTTACGGAGTGACAGTGTGAGGGAGCTGGATTAACATCAGTAGAGATACAGTCAGTAACATAGTGTGCTGGGGGAGAGGGGTTACTGAGTGACAAGGTGAGGGAGCTGGATTAACATCTGTAGAGATTCAGTCAGTAACACAGGGCATTGGGCGGAGAGGAGTTACTGAGTGATTCATGTCAGGCAGCTGGATTAACATCAATATAGATACAGTTAGTAACACAGAGTGGTGGGGGATGAGGCTTTACTGATTGAAAATTTGGGGGAGCTGGATTAACATCATTCGAGTTCCCGTCAGAAACACAGGGAGCAGGGGAGAGGGGTTACTGTGTGACAGCGTGAGGGAGCTGGATTAACATCAGAACAGATATAGTCAGTAACACAGGGCACTGGGGGAGAGAGGGGTTACTGAGTGACAGTATGAGGGAGCTGGATTAACATCAGTAGAGATATTGTCAGTAACAGAGGGTGCTGGGGGAGAGGGGTTACTGAGTGACAGTGTGAGGCAGCTGGATTAACATCAGTAGAGATACAGTCAGTAACACAGGGCACTGGGGGAGAGAGGGGTTACTGAGTGACAGTGTGAGGGAGCTGGATTAACATCAGTAGAGATAAAGTCAGTAACAGAGGGTGCTGGGGGAGAGGGGTTACTGAGTAACAGTGTGAGGGAGCTGGATTAACATCAGTAGAGATACAGTCAGTAACACAGGGTGATGGTGGGAGAGGGGTTCCTGAGTAACAGTGTGAGGGAGCTGGATTAACATCAGTAGATATACAGTAATTAACACAAGGTGCTGGGGGAGAGGGGTTACTGAGTGACCGTGTGAGGGAGCTGGATTAACTTCAGTAGAGATATACTCAGTAACACAGGGCACTGGGGGGAGATGGGTTACTGAGTGACAGTGTGAGGGAGCTGGATTAACATCAGTGGAGATACAGTCAGTAACACAGGGTGCTGGTGGGAGAGTGGTTCCTGAGTGACAGTGTGAGGGAGCTGGATTAACATCAGTAGAGATACAGTCAGTAACACAGGGTGCTGGGGGAAATGGGTTACTGAGTGACAGTGTGAGGGAGCTGGATTAACATCAGTAGAGATACAGTCAGTAACACAGGGTGTTGGGGTGAGATGGGTTACTGAGTGACAGTGTGAGGGAGCTGGATTAACATCAGTAGAGATACAGTCAGTAACACAGTGTGCAGGGCGGAGATTTGGTACTGAGTAACAGTGTGAGGGAGCTAGATTAACATCAGTAGAGATACCGTCATTAACACAGGGTGCTGGGGGAGAGGGGTTACTGAGTGACAGTGTGAGGGAGCTGGATTAACATCAGTAGAGATACAGTCAGTAACACAGGGCACTGGGGGGAGACGCGTTACTGAGTGACAGTGTGAGGGAGTTGGATTAACATCAGAAGACATACAGTCAGTAACACAGGGTGCTGGGGGAGAGGGGTTACTATTTGACAGTGTGAGGGAGCTGGATTAACATCAGTCGAGATACAGTCAGTAACACAGGGTGCTGGTGGGAGAGGGGTTCCTGAGTGACAGTGTGAGGGAGCTGGATTAACATCAGTAGAGATACAGTCAGTAACACAGGGTGCTGGTGGGAGATGGGTTACTGAGTGACAGTGTGAGGGAGCTGGATCAATATTAGTGAAGATACAGTCAGTAACACAGGGGGCAGGGCGGAGATTTGGTACTGAGTGACAGTGTGAGGGAGCTGGATTAACCTGAGTAGATATGCAGTTAGTAACACAGGGATTTGTTGGAGATGGGGTACTGAGTGACAATGTGTGGGAGCTGGATTAACATCAGAAGAGATACAGTCAGTAACACAGGGTTCTGGGGGAGAGGGGGGTTACTGAGTGACAGTGTGAGGGAGCTGGATTAACATCAGTTGTGATACAGTCAGTAACACAGGGTGCTGGGGGGAGAGGGGTTACTGAGTGACAGTGTGAGGGAGCTGGATTAACATCAGTAGAGATACAGGGAGTAACACAGGGTTCAGGGCGGAGATTTGGTACTGAGTGACAGTTTGAGTGAGCGGGATTAACATCAGTAGAGATGTAGTCAGTAACACAGGGTTCTGGTGGAGAGGGGTTACTGAGTGACCGTGTGAGGGATCTGGATTAACATCAGTAAAGATACAGTCAGCAACACTGGGTGCTGGGGGAGAGGGGTTACTGAGTGACAGTGTGAGGGAGCTGGATTAACATCAGTAGAGATACAGTCAGTAACACTGGGAGCTGGGGGAGAGGGTTGACTGAGTGACAGTGTGAGGCAGCTGGATTAACATCAGTAGAGATACAGTCAGTAACATAGGGTGCTGGGGAGAGAGGGGTTACTGAGTGACAGTGTGAGGGTGCAGGATTAATATCAGTAGAGATAAAGTCAGTAACACGGAGTGCTGGCGGAGAGGGGTTACTGAGTGACAGTGTGAGGGAGCTGGATTAACATCAGTAGAGATACAGTCAGTAACACTGGGTGCTGGGGGGAGATGGGTTACTGAGTGACTGTGTGAGGGATCTGGATTAACATCAGTAGAGATACAGGCAGTAACACAGTGTTCAGTGCGGAGATTTGGTACTGAGTGACAGTGTGAGTGAGCGGGATTAACATCAGGAGATATACAGTCTGGAGCGCAGGTTACTGGGAGAGAAGTGTTAGTGAGTGAATGTGTGAATGAGTTGGATTAATATCAGTAGAGATATAGTCAGTAACACAGTGCTCTGGGGGCCATGGGTTACTAAGTGCAGTTTGAGGGAGCTGGATTAACATCAGTAGAGATACAATCAGTAACACAGGGTGCTGGGGAGAGAGGGGTTACTGAGTGACTGGGTGAGGGAGCTGGATTAACATCAGTAGAGATATAGTCAGTAACACGGGGCGCTGGGGGAGAGGGGTTACTGAGTGACAGTGTGAGGGAGCGGATTAACATCAATAGAGATACAGTCAGTAACACAGGGTGCTGGGGGAAATGGGTTACTGAGTGACAGTGTGAGGGAGCTGGATTAACATCAGGAGAGATACAGTCAGTAACAGAGGGTGCTGGGGGGGAGGGCATACTGAGTAACATTGTGAGGGAGCTGGATTAACATCAGTAGAGATACAGTCAGTAACACAGGGAGATGGGGGGTGCGGGTTTACTGAGTGACAGTGTGAGGGAGTTGGATTAACATCAGTAGAGATACAGTCAGTAACATAGGGTGCTGGGGAGAGAGGGGTTACTGAGTGACAGTGTGAGGGTGCAGGATTAATATCAGTAGAGATAAAGTCAGTAACACGGAGTGCTGGCGGAGAGGGGTTACTGAGTGACAGTGTGAGGGAGCTGGATTAACATCAGTAGAGATACAGTCAGTAACACTGGGTGCTGGGGGGAGATGGGTTACTGAGTGACTGTGTGAGGGATCTGGATTAACATCAGTAGAGATACAGGCAGTAACACAGTGTTCAGTGCGGAGATTTGGTACTGAGTGACAGTGTGAGTGAGCGGGATTAACATCAGGAGATATACAGTCTGGAGCGCAGGTTACTGGGAGAGAAGTGTTAGTGAGTGAATGTGTGAATGAGTTGGATTAATATCAGTAGAGATATAGTCAGTAACACAGTGCTCTGGGGGCCATGGGTTACTAAGTGCAGTTTGAGGGAGCTGGATTAACATCAGTAGAGATACAATCAGTAACACAGGGTTCTGGGGAGAGAGGGGTTACTGAGTGACTGGGTGAGGGAGCTGGATTAACATCAGTAGAGATATAGTCAGTAACACGGGGCGCTGGGGGAGAGGGGTTACTGAGTGACAGTGTGAGGGAGCTGGATTAACATCAATAGAGATACAGTCAGTAACACAGGGTGCTGGGGGAAATGGGTTACTGAGTGACAGTGTGAGGGAGCTGGATTAACATCAGGAGAGATACAGTCAGTAACAGAGGGTGCTGGGGGGGAGGGCATACTGAGTAACATTGTGAGGGAGCTGGATTAACATCAGTAGAGATACAGTCAGTAACACAGGGAGATGGGGGGAGCGGGTTTACTGAGTGACAGTGTGAGGGAGTTGGATTAACATCAGTAGAGATACAGTCAGTAGCACAGGGTGCTGGGGGGAGAGGGGTTACTGAGTGACAGTGTGAGGGAGCTGGATTAACATCAGTAGAGATACAGTCAGTAACACAGGGCGCTGGGGGGAGAGGGGTTACTGAGTGACAGTGTGAGGGATCTGGATTAACATCAGTAGAGATTCAGTCAGTAACACAGGGTGCTAGGGGGAGAGGGGTTACTGATTGACCGTGTGAGGGATCTGGATTAACATCAGTGGTGATACAGTCAGTAACACAGGGTGCTGGGGGGAGAGGGGTTACTGAGTGACAGTGTGAGGGAGCTGGATTAACATCAGTAGAGATACAGTCAGTAACACTGCGAGCTGGGGGAGAGGGGTTACTGAGTGACAGTGTGAGGGAGCTGGATTAACATCAGTAGAGATACAGTCAGTAACAGTGCGAGCTGGGGGAGAGGGTTGACTGAGTGACAGTGTGAGGGAGCTGGATTAACATCAGTAGAGATACAGTCAGTAACATAGTGTGCTGGGGGAGAGGGGTTACTGAGTGACAGTGTGAGGGAGCTGGATTAACATCAGTAGAGATACAGTCCGTAACACTGGGTGCTGGGGGGAGATGGGTTACTGAGTGACTGTGTTAGAGTGCCGAATTAACATCAGTAGAGATACAGTCAGTAACACAGGGTGCTGGGGGGAGATGGGTTACTGAGTGACTGTGTCTGGGATCTGGAGTAACATCAGCAGAGATACAGACAGTAACACAGGGTTCAGGGCGGAGATTTGGTACTGAGTGACAGTGTGAGTGAGCGGGATTAACATCAGGAGATATACAGTCTGGAGCACAGGTTAATGGGAGAGAAGTGTTAGTGAGTGAATGTGTGAATGAGCTGGATTAATATCAGAAGAGATATAGTCAGTAACACAGGGTGCTGGGGGAAATGGGTTGCTGAGTGACAGTGTGAGGGAGCTGGATTAACATCAGTAGAGATACAGTCAGTAACAGAGGGTGCTGGGGGAGAGGGCTTACTGAGTAACAGTGTGAGGGATCTGGATTAACATCAGTAGAGATACAGTCGGTAACACAGGGAGATGGGGGGAGCGGGTTTACTGAGTGACAGTGTGAGGGAGCTGGATTAACTTCAGTAGAGATATAGTCAGTAACACAGGGTGCTGGGGGAGAGGGGTTACTGAGTGACAGTGTGAGGGAGCTGGATTAACATCAGTAGAGATACAGTCAGTAACACTGGGTGCTGGGAGGAGATGGGTTACTGAGTGACTGTGTGAGAGAGCCGAATTAACATCAGTAGAGATACAGTCAGTAACACAGGGTGCTGGGGGGAGATGACTTACTGAGTGACTGTGTGAGGGATCTGGATTAACATCAGTAGAGATACAGACAGTAACACAGGGTTCAGGGCGGAGATTTGGGACTGAGTGACAGTGTGAGGGAGCGGGATTAACATCAGGAGATATACAGTCTGGAGCACAGGTTACTGGGAGAGAAGTGTTAATGAGTGAATGTGTGAATGAGCTGGATTAACATCAGTAGAGATACAGTCAGTAACACAGTGCTCTGGGGGAGAGGGGTTACTGAGTGACCGTGTGAGGGAGCTGGATAAACATCAATAGGTAAACAGTCAGTAACACAGTGTGCTGGTCGAGAGGGGTTACTGAGTGACAGTGTGAGGGAGCTGGATTAACATCAGTAGAGATACAGTCAATAACAGAGGGTGCTGGGGGAGAGGTGTTACTGAGTGACAGTGTGAGGGAGCTGGATCAATATTAGTGAAGATACTTTCAGTAACACAGGGTGCAGGGCGGAGATTTGGTACTGAGTGACAGTGTGAGGGAGCTGGATTAACCTCGGTAGAGATGCAGTTAGTAACACAGGGATTTGTTGGAGATGGGGTACTGAGTGACAATGTGTGGGAGCTGGATTAACATCAGAAGAGATACAGTCAGTAACACAGAGTGCTGGGGGAGAGGGGTTATTGAGTGACAGTGTGAGGGAGCTGGTTTAACATCAGTAGAGATACTGTCAGTAACAAATGGTGCTTGGGGAAATGGGGTACTGAGCGACAGTGTGAGGGAGCTGGATTAACATCAGTAGAGATGTAGTCAGTAACACAGGGTTCTGGGGGAGAGGGGTTACTGAGTGACAGTGTGAGGAAGCTGGATTAACTTCAGTAGCGATATAGTCAGTGACACAGGGTTCTGGGGGTGAGGGGTTACTGAGTGACAGTGTCGGGGAGCTGGATTAACATCAGTAGAGATACAGTCAGTAACACAGGTTGCTGGGGGGAGAGGGGTTACTCAGTGACCGTGTGAGGGATCTGGATTAACATCAGTAGAGATACAGTCAGTAACACAGGGTGCTGGGGGAGAATGTTGACTGAGTGACAGTTTGAGGGAGCTGGATTAACATCATTAGAGATACAGTCAGTAACATAGGGTGCTGTGGAGAGAGGGGTTACTGAGTGACAGTGTGAGGGAGCTGGATTAACATCAGTAGAGATAAAGTCAGTAACACAGAGTGCTGGGGGAGAGGGGTTACTGAGTGACAGTGTGCGGGAGCTGGATTAACATCAGTAGAGATACAGTCCGTAACACAGTGTGCTGGGGGAGAGGGGTTACTGAGTGACAGTGTGATGGAGCTGGATCAATATTAGTGAAGTTACAGTCAGTAACACAGGGGGTAGGGCGGAGATTTGGTACTGAGTGACAGTGTGAGGGAGCTGGATTAACCTGAGTAGAGATGCAGTTAGTAACACAGGGATTTGTTGGAGATGGGGCACTGAGTGACAATGTGTGGGAGCTGGATTAACATCAGTTGTGATACAGTCAGTAACGCAGGGTGCTGGGGGAAATGGGTTACTGAGTGACAGCGTGAGGGAGCTGGATTAATATCTGTAGATATACTGTCAGTAACACAGGGTGCTGGAGGGAGATGGATTTCTGAGTGACTGTGTGAGGGATCTGGATTAACATCAGTAGAGATACAGGCAGTAACACAGGGTTCAGGGCGGACATTTGGTACTGAGTGACAGTGTGAGTGAGCGGGATTAACATCAGTAGAGATGTAGTCAGTAACACAGTGCTCTGGGGGAGAGGGGTGACTGAGTGACCGTGTGAGGGATCTGGATTAACATCAGTAGAGATACAGTCAGAAACACTGGGTGCTGGGGGAGAGGGGTTACTGAGTGACAGTGTGAGGGAGCTGAATTAACATCAGTAGAGATACAGTCAGTAACACAGCGCGCTGGGGGACAGGGGTTACTGAGTGACAGTGTGAGGGAGCGGGATTAACATCAATAGAGATACAGGCAGTAATACAGTGTTCAGGGCGGAGATTTGGTACTGAGTGACAGTGTGAGTGAGCGTGATTAACATCATTAGAGATGTTGTCAGTAACACAGGGTTCTGGGGGAGAGGGGTTACTGAGTGACAGTGTGAGGAAGCTGGATTAACTTCAGTAGCGATATAGTCAGTAACACAGGGTGCTGGGGAGAGGGGTTACTGAGTGACAGTGTGGGGGAGCTGGATTAACATCAGTAGAGATAGAGTCAGTAACACAGGTTGCTGGGGGGAGAGGGGTTACTGAATGACCGTGTGAGGGATCTGGATTAACATCAGTAGAGATACAGTCAGTAACACAGGGTGCTGGGGGAGAATGTTGACTGAGTGACAGTTTGAGGGAGCTGGATTAACATCATTAGAGATACAGTCAGTAACACAGGGTGCTGTGGAGAGAGGGGTTACTGAGTGACAGTTTGAGGGAGCTGGATTAACATCAGTAGAGATACAGTCCGTAACACAGTGTGCTGGGGGAGAGGGCTTACTGAGTGACAGTGTGAGGGAGCTGGATCAATATTAGTGAAGATACAGTCTGTAACACAGGGGGCAGGGCGGAGATTTGGTACTGAGTGACAGTGTGAGGGAGCTGGATTAACCTGAGTAGAGATGCAGTTAGTAACACAGGGATTTGTTGGAGATGGGGTACCGAGTGACAATGTGTGGGAGCTGGATTAACATCAGAAGAGATACAGTCAGTAACACAGGGTTCTGGGGGAGAGGGGGGTTACTGAGTGACAGTGTGAGGGAGCTGGATTAACATCAGTCGTGATACAGTCAGTAACACAGGGTGCTGGGGGAAATGGGTTACTGAGTGACAGCGTGAGGGAGCTGGATTAATATCTGTAGATATACTGTCAGTAACACAGGGTGCTGGGGGGAGATGGGTTGCTGAGTGACTGTGTGAGGGATCTGGATTAACATCAGTAGAGATACAGGCAGTAACACAGGGTTCAGGGCGGAGATTTGGTACTGAGTGACAGTGTGAGTGAGCGTGATTAACATCAGTAGAGATGTAGTCAGTAACACAGGGTTCTGGGGGAGAGGGGTTACTGAGTGAACGTGTGAGGGATCTGGATTAACATCAGTAGAGATACAGTTAGAAACACTGGGTGCTGGGGGAGAGGGGTTACTGAGTGACAGTGTGAGGGAGCTGGATTAACATCAGTAGAGATACAGTCAGTAACTCAGGGCGCTGGGGGAGAGGGGTTACTGAGTGACAGTGTGCGGGAGCGGGATTAACATCAATATAGATACAGTCAGTAACACAGGGTGCTGGGGGAGAGGGGTTACTGAGTGACCGTGTGAGGGATGTGGATTAACATCAGTAGAGATACAGTCAGTAACATAGGGTGCTCTGGAGAGAGGGGTTACTGAGTGACAGTGTGAGGTAGCTGGATTAACATCAGTAGAGATAAAGTCAGTAACACAGGGTGCTGGGGGGAGAGGGGTTACTGAGTGACAGTGTGAGGGAGCTGGATCAATATTAGTGAAGAAACAGTCAGTAACACAGGGGGCAGGGCGGAGATTTGGTACTGAGTGACAGTGTGAGGGAGCTGGATTAACCTGAGTAGAGATGCAGTTAGTAACACAGGAATTTGTTGGAGATGGGCTACTGAGTGACAATGTTTGGGAGCTGGATTAGCATCAGAAGAGATACAGTCAGTAACACAGGGTTCTGGGGGAGAGGGGGGTTACTGAGTGACAGTGTGAGGGAGCTGGATTAACATCAGTTGTGATACAGTCAGTAACAGAGGGTGCTGGGGGAAATGGGTTACTGAGTGACAGCGTGAGGGAGCTGGATTAATATCTGTAGATATACTGTCAGTAACACAGGGTGCTGGGTGGAGATGGGTTGCTGAGTGACTGTGTGAGGGATCTGGATTAACATCAGTAGAGATACAGGCAATAACACAGGGTTCAGGGCGGAGATTTGGTACTGAGTGACAGTGTGAGTGAGCGGGATTAACATCAGTAGAGATGTAGTCAGTAACACAGGGTTCTGGGGGAGAGGGGTTACTGAGTGACCGTTTGAGGGATCTGGATTAACATCAGTAGAGATACAGTCAGAAACACTGGGTGCTGGGGGAGAGGGGTTACTGAGTGACAGTGTGAGGGAGCTGGATTAACATCAGTAGAGATACAGTCAGTAACACAGGGTGCTGGGGAGAGGGGTTACTGAGTGACAGTGTGAGGGAGCTGGATTAACATCAATAGAGATACAGTCCGTAACACAGTGTGCTGGGGGAGAGGGGTTACTGAGTGACAGTGTGAGGGAGCTGGATCAATATTAGTGAAGATACAGTCAGTAACACAGGGGGCAGGGCGGAGATTTGGTACTGAGTGACAGTGTGAGGGAGCTGGATTAACCTGAGTAGAGATGCAGTTAGTAACACAGGAATTTGTTGGAGATGGGGTACCGAGTGACAATGTGTGGGAGCTGGATTAACATCAGAAGAGATACAGTCAGTAACACAGGGTGCTGGGGGAGAGGGTGGTTACTGAGTGACAGTGTGAGGGAGCTGGATTAACATCAGTAGAGATACAGTCAGTAACACAGGGTGCTGGGGGAAATGGGTTACTGAGTGACAGCGTGAGGGAGCTGGATTAATATCTGTAGATATACTGTCAGTAACACAGGGTGCTGGGTGGAGATGGGTTGCTGAGTGACTGTGTGAGGGATCTGGATTAACATCAGTAGAGATACAGGCAATAACACAGGGTTCAGGGCGGAGATTTGGTACTGAGTGACAGTGTGAGTGAGCGGGATTAACATCAGTAGAGATGTAGTCAGTAACACAGGGTTCTGGGGGAGAGGGGTTACTGAGTGACCGTTTGAGGGATCTGGATTAACATCAGTAGAGATACAGTCAGAAACACTGGGTGCTGGGGGAGAGGGGTTACTGAGTGACAGTGTGAGGGAGCTGGATTAACATCAGTAGAGATACAGTCAGTAACACTGGGAGCTGGGGGAAATGGGTTGCTGAGTGACTGGGTGAGGGAGCTGGATTAACATCAGTAGAGATACAGTCATTAACACAGGGTGCTGGGGGAGAGGGGTTACTGAGTGACAGTGGGGGGGAGCTGGATTAACATCAGTAGAGATACAGTCAGCAACACAGAGTGCTGGGGGGAGAGGGGTTACTGAGTGACCGTGTGAGGGATCTGGATTAACATCAGTAGTGATACAGTCAGTAACACAGGGTGCTGGGGGGAGAGGGGTTACTGAGTGACAGTGGGAAGGAGCTGGATTAACATCAGTAGAGATACAGTCAGTAACACTGGGAGCTGGGGGAGAGGGTTGACTGAGTGACAGTGTGAGGGAGCTGGATCAACATCAGTAGAGTTACAGTCAGTAACACAGGGAGCTGGGGGTGAGGGGTTACTGAGTGACAGTGTGAGGGAGCTGGATTAACATCAGTAGAGATACAGTCAGTAACACTGCGTGCTGGGGGGAGATGGGTTACTGAGTGACAGTGTGAGGGAGCTGGATTAACATCAGTAGAGATTCAGTCAGTAACACAGGGTGCTGGGGGAGATGGGTTACTGAGTGACTGTGTGAGAGTGCCGAATTAACATCAGTTGAGATACAGTCAGTAACACAGGGTGCTGGGGGGAGAGGGGTTACTGAGTGACTGTGTGAGGGATCTGGAGTAACATCAGTAGAGATACAGGCAATAACACAGGGTTCAGGACGGAGATTTGGTACTGAGTGACAGTGTGAGTGAGCGGGATTAACATCAGTAGAGATGTAGTCAGTAACACAGGGTTCTGGGGGAGAGGGGTTACTGAGTGACCGTTTGAGGGATCTGGATTAACATCAGTAGAGATACAGTCAGAAACACTGGGTGCTGGGGGAGAGGGGTTACTGAGTGACAGTGTGAGGGAGCTGGATTAACATCAGTAGAGATACAGTCAGTAACACAGGGTTCTGGGGGGAGAGGGGTTACTGAGTGACAGTGTGAGGGAGCTGGATTAACATCAGTAGAGATACAGTCAGTAACACTGGGAGCTGGGGGAAATGGGTTGCTGAGTGACTGGGTGAGGGAGCTGGATTAACATCAGTAGTGATACAGTCAGTAACACAGGGAGCTGGGGGAAATGGGTTGCTGAGTGACTGGGTGAGGGAGCTGGATTAACATCAGTAGAGATACAGTCAGCAACACAGAGTGCTGGGGGGAGAGGGGTTACTGAGTGACCGTGTGAGGGATCTGGATTAACATCAGTAGTGATACAGTCAGTAACACAGGGTGCTGGGGGGAGAGGGGTTAATGAGTGACAGTGTGAAGGAGCTGGATTAACATCAGTAGAGATACAGTCAGTAACACTGGGAGCTGGGGGAGAGGGTTGACTGAGTGACAGTGTGAGGAAGCTGGATCAACATCAGTAGAGTTACAGTCAGTAACACAGGGAGCTGGGGGTGAGGGGTTACTGAGTGACAGTGTGAGGGAGCTGGATTAACATCAGTAGAGATACAGTCAGTAACACTGCGTGCTGGGGGGAGATGGTTTACTGAGTGACAGTGTGAGGGAGCTGGATTAACATCAGTAGAGATTCAGTCAGTAACACAGGGTGCTGGGGGAGATGGGTTACTGAGTGACTGTGTGAGAGTGCCGAATTAACATCAGTTGAGATACAGTCAGTAACACAGGGTGCTGGGGGGAGAGGGGTTACTGAGTGACTGTGTGAGGGATCTGGAGTAACATCAGTAGAGATACAGACAGTAACACAGGGTTCAGGGCGGAGATTTGGTACTGAGTGACAGTGTGAGTGAACGGGATTAACATCAGGAGATATACAGTCTGGAGCACAGGTTACTGGGAGAGAAGTGTTAGTGAGTGAATGTGTGAATGAGCTGGATTAATATCAGAATAGATAGAGTCAGTAACACAGTGCTCTGGGGGCCCTGGGTTACTAAGTGCAGTGTGAGGGAGCTGGATTAACATCAGTAGAGATATAGTCAGTAACACAGGGTGCTGGGGAGAGAGGGGTTACTGAGTGACTGGGTGAGGGAGCTGGATTAACATCAGTCGAGATACAGTCAATAACACAGGGTGCTGGGGGAAATGGGTTGCTGAGTGACAATGTGAGGGAGCTGGATTAACATCAGTAGAGATACAGTCAGTAACACAGGGTGCTGGTGGGAGATGGGTTACTGAGTGACAGTGTGAGGGAGCTGGATCAATATTAGTGAAGATACAGTCAGTAACACAGGGGGCAGGGCGGAGATTTGGTACTGAGTGACAGTTTGAGGGAGCTGGATTAACCTGAGTAGAGATGCAGTTAGTAACACAGGAATTTGTTGGAGATGGGGTACCGAGTGACAATGTGTGGGAGCTGGATTAACATCAGAAGAGATACAGTCAGTAACACAGGGTGCTGGGGGAGAGGGTGGTTACTGAGTGACAGTGTGAGGGAGCTGGATTAACATCAGTAGAGATACAGTCAGTAACACAGGGTGCTGGGGGAAATGGGTTACTGAGTGACAGCGTGAGGGAGCTGGATTAATATCTGTAGATATACTGTCAGTAACACAGGGTGCTGGGTGGAGATGGGTTGCTGAGTGACTGTGTGAGGGATCTGGATTAACATCAGTAGAGATACAGGCAATAACACAGGGTTCAGGGCGGAGATTTGGTACTGAGTGACAGTGTGAGTGAGCGGGATTAACATCAGTAGAGATGTAGTCAGTAACACAGGGTTCTGGGGGAGAGGGGTTACTGAGTGACCGTTTGAGGGATCTGGATTAACATCAGTAGAGATACAGTCAGAAACACTGGGTGCTGGGGGAGAGGGGTTACTGAGTGACAGTGTGAGGGAGCTGGATTAACATCAGTAGAGATACAGTCAGTAACACTGGGAGCTGGGGGAAATGGGTTGCTGAGTGACTGGGTGAGGGAGCTGGATTAACATCAGTAGAGATACAGTCATTAACACAGGGTGCTGGGGGAGAGGGGTTACTGAGTGACAGTGGGGGGGAGCTGGATTAACATCAGTAGAGATACAGTCAGCAACACAGAGTGCTGGGGGGAGAGGGGTTACTGAGTGACCGTGTGAGGGATCTGGATTAACATCAGTAGTGATACAGTCAGTAACACAGGGTGCTGGGGGGAGAGGGGTTACTGAGTGACAGTGTGAAGGAGCTGGATTAACATCAGTAGAGATACAGTCAGTAACACTGGGAGCTGGGGGAGAGGGTTGACTGAGTGACAGTGTGAGGGAGCTGGATCAACATCAGTAGAGATTCAGTCAGTAACACAGGGTGCTGGGGGAGATGGGTTACTGAGTGACTGTGTGAGAGTGCCGAATTAACATCAGTTGAGATACAGTCAGTAACACAGGGTGCTGGGGGGAGAGGGGTTACTGAGTGACTGTGTGAGGGATCTGGAGTAACATCAGTAGAGATACAGGCAATAACACAGGTTTCAGGACGGAGATTTGGTACTGAGTGACAGTGTGAGTGAACGGGATTAACATCAGGAGATATACAGTCTGGAGCACAGGTTACTGGGAGAGAAGTGTTAGTGAGTCAATGTGTGAATGAGCTGGATTAATATCAGAATAGATAGAGTCAGTAACACAGTGCTCTGGGGGCCCTGGGTTACTAAGTGCAGTGTGAGGGAGCTGGATTAACATCAGTAGAGATATAGTCAGTAACACGGGGCGCTGGGGAGAGAGGGGTTACTGAGTGACTGGGTGAGGGAGCTGGATTAACATCAGTCGAGATACAGTCAATAACACAGGGTGCTGGGGGAAATGGGTTGCTGAGTGACAGTGTGAGGGAGCTGGATTAACATCAGTAGAGATACAGTCAGTAACAGAGGGTGCTGGGGGAGAGGGCTTCCTGAGTAACAGTGTGAGGGAGCTGGATTAACATCAGTAGTGATACAGTCAGTAACACTGGGAGATGGGGGGAGCGGGTTTACTGAGTGACAGTGTGAGGGAGCTGGATTAACATCAGTAGAGATACAGTCAGTAACACAGGGAGATGGGGGGAGCGGGTTTACTGAGTGACAGTGTGAGCGAGCTGGATTAACATCAGTAGAGATACAGTCAGTAACACAGGGTTCTGGGGTAGTGGGGTTACTGAGTGACAGTGTGAGGAAGCTGGATTAACTTCAGTAGAGATATAGTCAGTAACACAGGGTACTGGGGGGAGAGGGGTTACTGAGTGACACTGTGAGGGAGCTGGATTAACATCAGTAGAGATACAGTCAGTAACACAGGGTGCTGGGGGACAGGGGTTACTGAGTGACAGTGTGAGGGAGCTGGATTAACATCAGTTGAGATACAGTCAGTAACACTGGGTGCTGGGAGGAGATGGGTTACTGAGTGACTGTGTGAGAGAGCCGAATTAACATCAGTAGAGATACAGTCTGTTACACAGGGTGCTGGGGGGAGAGGGGTTACTGAGTTAAAGTGTGAGGGAGCTGGATTAACATCAGTAGAGATACAGTCAGTAACAGAGGGTGTTGGGGGAGATGGGTTACTGAGTGACAGTGTGAGGGAGCTGGATTAACATCAGTAGAGATACAGTCAGTAACACTGGGTGCTGGGAGGAGATGGGTTACTGAGTGACTGTGTGAGAGAGCCGAATTAACATCAGTAGAGATACAGTCTGTAACACAGGGTGCTGGGGGGAAATGGGTTACTGAGTGACTGTGTGAGGGATCTGGATTAACATCAGTAGAGATACAGTCAGTAACACTGGGTGCTGGGGGGAGATGGGTTACTGAGTGACAGTGTGAGGGAGCTGGATTAACATCAGTAGAGATACAGTCAGTAACACAGGGTGCTGGGGGAGATGGGTTACTGAGTCACTGTGTGAGAGTGCCGAATTAACATCAGTAGAGATACAGTCAGTAACACAGGGTGCTGGGGGGAGAGGGGTTACTGAGTGATTGTGTGAGTAATCTGGAGTAACATCAGTAGAGATACAGACAGTAACACAGGGTTCAGGGCGGAGATTTGGTACTGAGTGACAGTGTGAGTGAGCGGGATTAACATCATTAGATATACAGTCTGGAGCACAGGTTAATGGGAGAGAAGTGTTAGTGAGTGAATGTGTGAATGAGCTGGATTAATATCAGAAGAGATAGAGTCAGTAACACAGTGCTCTGGGGGCCCTGGGTTACTAAGTTCAGTGTGAGGGAGCTGGATTAACATCAGTAGAGATATAGTCAGTAACACAGGGTGCTGGGGAGAGAGGGGTTACTGAGTGACTGGGTGAGGGAGCTGGATTAACATCAGTCGAGATACAGTCAATAACACAGGGTGCTGGGGGAAATGGGTTGCTGAGTGACAGTGTGAGGGAGCTGGATTAACATCAGTAGAGATACAGTCAGTAACACAGGGTGCTGGTGGGAGATGGGTTACTGAGTGACAGTGTGAGGGAGCTGGATCAATATTAGTGAAGATACAGTCAGTAACACAGGGGGCAGGGCGGAGATTTGGTACTGAGTGACAGTTTGAGGGAGCTGGATTAACCTGAGTAGAGATGCAGTTAGTAACACAGGAATTTGTTGGAGATGGGGTACTGAGTGACAATGTGTGGGAGCTGGATTAACATCAGAAGAGGTACAGTCAGTAACACAGGGTGCTGGGGGAGAGGGTGGTTACTGAGTGACAGTGTGAGGGAGCTGGTTTAACATCAGTAGAGATACAGTCAGTAACACAGGGTGCTGGGGGAAATGGGTTACTGAGTGACAGCGTGAGGGAGCTGGATTAATATCTGTAGATATACTGTCAGTAACACAGGGTGCTGGGTGGAGATGGGTTGCTGAGTGACTGTGTGAGGGATCTGGATTAACATCAGTAGAGATACAGGCAATAACACAGGGTTCAGGGCGGAGATTTGGTACTGAGTGACAGTGTGAGTGAGCGGGATTAACATCAGTAGAGATGTAGTCAGTAACACAGGGTTCTGGGGGAGAGGGGTTACTGAGTGACCGTTTGAGGGATCTGGATTAACATCAGTAGAGATACAGTCAGAAACACTGGGTGCTGGGGGAGAGGGGTTACTGAGTGACAGTGTGAGGGAGCTGGATTAACATCAGTAGAGATACAGTCAGTAACACTGGGAGCTGGGGGAAATGGGTTGCTGAGTGACTGGGTGAGGGAGCTGGATTAACATCAGTAGAGATACAGTCATTAACACAGGGTGCTGGGGGAGAGGGGTTACTGAGTGACAGTGGGGGGGAGCTGGATTAACATCAGTAGAGATACAGTCAGCAACACAGAGTGCTGGGGGGAGAGGGGTTACTGAGTGACCGTGTGAGGGATCTGGATTAACATCAGTAGTGATATAGTCAGTAACACAGGGTGCTGGGGGGAGAGGGGTTACTGAGTGACAGTGTGAAGGAGCTGGATTAACATCAGTAGAGATACAGTCAGTAACACTGGGAGCTGGGGGAGAGGGTTGACTGAGTGACAGTGTGAGGGAGCTGGATCAACATCAGTAGAGTTACAGTCAGTAACACAGGGAGCTGGGGGTGAGGGGTTACTGAGTGACAGTGTGAGGGAGCTGGATTAACATCAGTAGAGATACAGTCAGTAACACTGCGTGCTGGGGGGAGATGGGTTACTGAGTGACAGTGTGAGGGAGCTGGATTAACATCAGTAGAGATTCAGTCAGTAACACAGGGTGCTGGGGGAGATGGGTTACTGAGTGACTGTGTGAGAGTGCCGAATTAACATCAGTTGAGATACAGTCAGTAACACAGGGTGCTGGGGGGAGAGGGGTTACTGAGTGACTGTGTGAGGGATCTGGAGTAACATCAGTAGAGATACAGGCAATAACACAGGGTTCAGGACGGAGATTTTGTACTGAGTGACAGTGTGAGTGAGCGGGATTAACATCAGTAGAGATGTAGTCAGTAACACAGGGTTCTGGGGGAGAGGGGTTACTGAGTGACCGTTTGAGGGATCTGGATTAACATCAGTAGAGATTCAGTCAGTAACACAGGGTGCTGGGGGAGATGGGTTACTGAGTGACTGTGTGAGAGTGCCGAATTAACATCAGTTGAGATACAGTCAGTAACACAGGGTGCTGGGGGGAGAGGGGTTACTGAGTGACTGTGTGAGGGATCTGGAGTAACATCAGTAGAGATACAGACAGTAACACAGGGTTCAGGGCGGAGATTTGGTACTGAGTGACAGTGTGAGTGAACGGGATTAACATCAGGAGATATACAGTCTGGAGCACAGGTTACTGGGAGAGAAGTGTTAGTGAGTGAATGTGTGAATGAGCTGGATTAATATCAGAATAGATAGAGTCAGTAACACAGTGCTCTGGGGGCCCTGGGTTACTAAGTGCAGTGTGAGGGAGCTGGATTAACATCAGTAGAGATATAGTCAGTAACACAGGGTGCTGGGGAGAGAGGGGTTACTGAGTGACTGGGTGAGGGAGCTGGATTAACATCAGTCGAGATACAGTCAATAACACAGGGTGCTGGGGGAAATGGGTTGCTGAGTGACAGTGTGAGGGAGCTGGATTAACATCAGTAGAGATACAGTCAGTAACAGAGGGTGCTGGGGGAGAGGGCTTCCTGAGTAACAGTGTGAGGGAGCTGGATTAACATCAGTAGTGATACAGTCAGTAACACTGGGAGATGGGGGGAGCGGGTTTACTGAGTGACAGTGTGAGGGAGCTGGATTAACATCAGTAGAGATACAGTCAGTAACACAGGGAGATGGGGGGAGCGGGTTTACTGAGTGACAGTGTGAGCGAGCTGGATTAACATCAGTAGAGATACAGTCAGTAACACAGGGTTCTGGGGTAGTGGGGTTACTGAGTGACAGTGTGAGGAAGCTGGATTAACTTCAGTAGAGATATAGTCAGTAACACAGGGTACTGGGGGGAGAGGGGTTACTGAGTGACACTGTGAGGGAGCTGGATTAACATCAGTAGAGATACAGTCAGTAACACAGGGTGCTGGGGGACAGGGGTTACTGAGTGAAAGTGTGAGGGAGCTGGATTAACATCAGTAGAGATACAGTCAGTAACAGAGGGTGTTGGGGGAGATGGGTTACTGAGTGACAGTGTGAGGGAGCTGGATTAACATCAGTAGAGATACAGTCAGTAACACTGGGTGCTGGGAGGAGATGGGTTACTGAGTGACTGTGTGAGAGAGCCGAATTAACATCAGTAGAGATACAGTCTGTAACACAGGGTGCTGGGGGGAAATGGGTTACTGAGTGACTGTGTGAGGGATCTGGATTAACATCAGTAGAGATACAGTCAGTAACACTGGGTGCTGGGGGGAGATGGGTTACTGAGTGACAGTGTGAGGGAGCTGGATTAACATCAGTAGAGATACAGTCAGTAACACAGGGTGCTGGGGGAGATGGGTTACTGAGTCACTGTGTGAGAGTGCCGAATTAACATCAGTAGAGATACAGTCAGTAACACAGGGTGCTGGGGGGAGAGGGGTTACTGAGTGATTGTGTGAGTAATCTGGAGTAACATCAGTAGAGATACAGACAGTAAAACAGGGTTCAGGGCGGAGATTTGGTACTGAGTGACAGTGTGAGTGAGCGGGATTAACATCATTAGATATACAGTCTGGAGCACAGGTTAATGGGAGAGAAGTGTTAGTGAGTGAATGTGTGAATGAGCTGGATTAATATCAGAAGAGATAGAGTCAGTAACACAGTGCTCTGGGGGCCCTGGGTTACTAAGTGCAGTGTGAGGGAGCTGGATTAACATCAGTAGAGATATAGTCAGTAACCCAGGGTGCTGGGGAGAGAGGGGTTACTGAGTGACTGGGTGAGGGAGCTGGATTAACATCAGTAGAGATACAGTCAGTAACACAGGGTGCTGGGAGAGAGGGTTACTGAGTGACAGTGTGAGGGAGCTGGATTAACATCAGTAGAGATACAGTCAGTAACACAGGGTGCTGGGGGAAATGGGTTGCTGAGTGACAGTGTGAGGGAGCTGGATTAACATCAGTAGAGATACAGTCAGTAACAGAGGGTGCTGGGGGAGAGGGCTTACTGAGTAACAGTGTGAGGGTGCTGGATTAACATCATTAGAGATACAGTCAGTAACACAGGGTGCTGGGGGAGAGGGCTTACTGAGTAACAGTGTGAGGGTGCTGGATTAACATCAGTAGAGATACAGTCAGTAACACAGGGAGATGGGGGGAGCGGGTTTACTGAGTGACAGTGTGAGGGAGCTGGATTAACATCAGTAGAGATACAGTCAGTAACACAGGGAGATGGGGGGAGCGGGTTTACTGAGTGACTGTGTGAGAGAGCCGAATTAACATCAGTAGAGATACAGTCTGTTACACTGGGTGCTGGGAGGAGATGGGTTACTGAGTGACTGTGTGAGGGAGCTGGATTAACATCAGTAGAGATACAGTCAGTAACACTGGGTGCTGGGAGGAGATGGGTTACTGAGTGACTGTGTGAGGGAGCTGAATTAACATCAGTAGAGATACAGTCAGTAACACAGTGCTCTGGGGGCCATGGGTTACTAAGTGCAGTGTGAGGGAGCTGGATTAACATCAGTAGAGTTACAGTCAGTAACACTATGTGTTGGGGAGAGAGGGGTTACTGAGTGTCAGTGTGAGGGAACTGGATTAACCTCGGTAGAGATGCAGTTAGTAACACAGTTATTTGTTGGAGATGGGGTACTGAGTGACAATGTGTGGGAGCTGGATTAACCTCGGTAGAGATGCAGTTAGTAACACAGGGATTTGTTGGAGATGGGGTACTGAGTGACAATGTGTGGGAGCTGGATTAACATCAGAAGAGATACAGTCAGTAACACAGGGTGCTGGGGGAGAGGGGTTATTGAGTGACAGTGTGAGGGAGCTGGTTTAACATCAGTAGAGATACTGTCAGTAACAAATGGTGCTTGGGGAAATGGGGTACTGAGCGACAGTGTGAGGGAGCTGGATTAACATCAGTAGAGATACAGTCAGTAACACAGCGTTCTGGGGGAGAGGGGGATTACTGAGTGACAGTGTGAGGGAGCTGGATTAACATCAGTTGTGATACAGTCAGGAACACAGGGTGCTGGGGGAAATGGGTTACTGATTGAGAGCGTGAGGGAGCTGGATTAATATCTGTAGATATATTGTCAATAACACAGGGTGCTGGGGGGAGATGGGTTACTGAGTGACTGTGTGAGGGATCTGGATTAACATCAATAGAGATACAGGCAGTAACACAGGGTTCAGGGCGGAGATTTGGTACTGAGTGACAGTGTGAGTGAGCGTGGTTAACATCAGTAAAGATGTAGTCAGTAACGCAGGGTTCTGGGGGAGAGGGGTTACTGAGTGACAGTGTGAGGAAGCTGGATTAACTTCAATAGCGATATAGTCAGTAACACAGGGTGCTGGGGGAGAGGGGTTACTGAGTGACAGTGTGAGGGTGCTGGATTAACATCAGTAGAGATACAGTCAGTAACACTGGGAGCTGGGAGAGAATGTTGACTGAGTGACAGTTTGAGGGAGCTGGATTAACATCAGTAGAGATACAGTTAGTATCACAGGGTGCTGTGGAGAGAGGGGTTACTGAGTGACAGTGTGAGGGTGCTGGATTAACATCAGTAGAGATAAAGTCAGTAACACAGAGTGCTGGGGTAGAGGGGTTACTGAGTGACAGTGTGAGGGAGCTGAATTAACATCTGTAGAGATACAGTCAGTAACAATGGGTGCTGGGGGGAGATGGGTTACTGAGTCACTGTGTGAGAGAGCCGAATTTACATCAGTAGAGATACCGTCAGTAACACAAGGTGCTGGGGGGAGATGGGTTACTGAGTGACTGTGTGAGGGATCTGGATTAACATCAGTAGAGATACAGACAGTAACACAGGGTTCAGCGCGGAGAATTGGTACTGAGTGACAGTGTGAATGAGCGGGATTAACATCAGGAGATATACAGTCTGGAGCACAGGTTACTGGGAGAGAAGTGTTAGTGAGTGAATGTGTGAATGTGTTGGATTAATATCAGTAGAGATATAGTCAGTAACACAGTGCTCTGGGGCCATGGGTTACTTAGTGCAGTGTGAGTGAGCTGGATTAACATCAGTAGAGATACAGTCAGTAACACAGGTTGCTGGCGGAGAGCGGTTACTGAGTGACCGTTTGAGGGAGCTGGATTAACATCAGTAGAGATACAGTCAGTAACACAGGGTGCTGGGGGGAGAGGGGTTACTGAGTGACAGTGTGAGGGAGCTGGATTAACATCAGTAAAGATACAGTCGGTAACACAGGGGGCTGGGGGAGAGTGGTTACTGAGTGACAGTGTGAGGGAGCTGGATTAACATCAGTAGAGATACATTCAGTAACACAGGGCATTGTGCAGAGTGGTGTTAGTGAGTGATTCATGTCAGGCAGCTGGATCAACATCAATCTTGATACAGTGAGTAATACAGAGTGGTGGGGGATGCGGATTTACTGATTGAAAATTTGGGAGTGCTGGACTAACATCATTCGAGTTCCAGTTAGTAACAGAGGGAGCTGGGGAGAGGGGTTACTGTGTGATAGTGTGAGGGAGCTGTATTAATATCATTAGAGATAAAGTCAATAACACAGGGTGCTGGTTGAGAGGGGTTACTGTGTGACAGCTTGAGGGGGCTGGATTAACATCAGTAGAGATACAGTCAGTAACAGAGGGTGCTGGGGGGAGAGGGGTTACTGAGTGACAGTGTGAGGGAGCTGGATTAATATCATTAGAGATACAGTTAATAACTCAGGGTGCTGGTTGAGAGGGGTTACTGTGTGACAGCGTGAGAGAGCTGGATTAATATCAGTAGATATACTATAAGTAACACAGTTTGTTGTGGGCAGAGGGTTTACTGAGTGACAGTGTGAGGGAGCTGGATTAACATCAGTAGAGATACAGTCAATAACACAGGGTGCTGGGGGAGAGGGGTTACTGAGTGACAGTGTGAGGGAGCTGGATTAACATCAGTAGAGATACAGTCAATAACACAGGGTGCTGGGGGAGAGGGGTTACTGAGTGACAAGGTGATCGAGCTGGATTAACATCAGTAGAGATAGTCAGTAACACAGGGTGCTGGGAGAGAGGGCTTCCTGAGTGACAGTGTGTGGGAGCTGGATTAACATCAGTAGAGATACAGTCCGTAACACAGTGTGCTGGGGGAGAGGGTTTACTGAGTGACAGTGTGAGGGAGCTGGATTAACATCAGTAGAGATACAGTCAGTAACACAGGGTGCTGGGGGGAGAGGGGTTACTGAGTGACAGTGTGAGTGAGCTGGATTAACATCAGTAGAGATACAGTCAGTAACAGAGGGTGCTGGGGGGAGAGGTGTTACTGAGTGACAGTGTGAGGGAGCTGGATCAATATTAGTGAAGATACAGTCAGTAACACAGGGTGCAGGGCGGTGATTTGGTACTGAGTGACAATGTGTGGGAGCTGGATTAACATCAGAAGAGATACAGTCAGTAACACAGGGTGCTGGGGAGAGAGGGGTTACTGAGTGACTGTGTGAGGGAGCTGGATTAACATCAGTAGAGATACAGTCAGTAACACAGGGTACTGGGGGGAGAGGGGTTACTGAGTGACAGTGCGAGGGTGCTGGATTAACATCAGTAGAGATACAGTCAGTAACACAGGGTGCTGGGGGAGAGGGGTTATTAAGTGACTGTATGAGGGAGCTGGTTTAACATCAGTAGAGATACTGTCAGTAACAAATGGTGCTTGGGGAAATGGGGTACTGAGCGACAGTGTGTGGGAGCTGGATTAACATCAGTAGAGATACAGTCAGTAACACAGGGTGATGGGGGAGAGGGGGGTTACTGAGTGACTGTGTGAGTCAGCTGGATTAACATCAGTTGTGATACAGTCAGTAACACAGGGTGCTGGGGGAAAAGGGTCACTGAGTGACAGCGTGAGGGAGCTGGATTAATATCTGTAGATATACTGTCAGTAACCCAGTTTGTTGTGGGTAGAGGGATTACTGAGTTACAGTGTGAGGGAGCTGGATTAATATCAGTAGAGATACAGTCAGTAACACAGGGTGCTTGGGGAGATGGTTAATGAGTAACAGTGTGAGAGAGCTGGATTAACATCAGTAGAGATACAGTCAGTAACACAGGGTGCTGGGGGAGAGGGGTTACTGAGTGACAGTGTGAGGGAGCTGGATTAACATCAGTAGAGATACAGTCAGTAACACTGGGTGCTGGGGGAGAGGGGTTACTGAGTGACAGTGTGAGGGAGCTGGATTAACATCAGTAGAGATACAGTCAGTAACACAGTTTGCTGGGGGAGAGAGGTTACTGAGTGACCGTGTGAGGGAGCTGTATTAACATCAGTAGAGTTTCAGTCAGTAACACAGGGCATTGGGCGGAGAGGAGTTACTGAGTGATTCATGTCAGGCAGCTGGATTAACATCAATATAGATACAGTCAGTAACACAGGGTGCTGGGAGGAGATGGGTTACTGAGTGACTGTGTGGGAGAGCCGAATTAACATCAGTAGAGATACAGTCTGTAACACAGGGTGCTGGGGGAGAGGGGATACTGAGTGACAGTGTGAGTGAGCGGGATTAACATCAGCAAATATACAGTCTGGAGCACAGGTTACTGGGAGAGACGTGTTAGTGAGTGAATGTGTGAATGAGCTGGATTAATATCAGTAGAGATATAGTCAGTAACACAGTGCTCTGGGGGCCATGGGTTACTAAGTGCAGTGTGAGGGAGCTGAATTAACATCAGTAGAGATACAGTCAGTAACACAGGGTGCTGGGGAGAGAGGGGTTACTGAGTGACAGTGTGAGGGAGCTGGATTAACATCAGTAGAGATACAGTCAGTAACACAGGGTGCTGGGGAGAGAGGGGTTACTGAGTGACAGTGTGAGGGAGCTGGATTAACATCAGTAGAGATACAGTCAGTAACACTGGGTGCTGGGAGGAGATGGGTTACTGAGTGACTGTGTGAGAGAGCCGAATTAACATCAGTAGAGATACAGTCTGTAACAAAGGGTGCTGGGGGGAGATGGGTTACTGAGTGACTGTTTGAGGGATCTGGATTAACATCAGTAGAGATACAGACAGTAACACAGGGTTCAGGGCGGAGATTTGGTACTGAGTGACAGTGTGAGGGAGCGGGATTAACATCAATAGATATACAGTCTGGAGCACAGGTTACTGGGAGAGACGTGTTAGTGAGTGAATGTGTGAATGAGTTGGATTAATATCAATGGAGATATAGTCAGTAACACAGTGCTCTGGGGGCCATGGGTTACTAAGTGCAGTGTGAGGGAGCTGGATTAACATCAGTAGAGTTACAGTCAGTAACACAGGGTGCTGGGGAAAGAGGGGTTACTGAGTGACAGTGTGAGGGAGCTGGATTAACATCAGTAGAGATACAGTCAGTAACAGAGGGTGCTGGGGGAGAGGGCTTACTGAGTAACAGTGTGAGGGAGCTGGATTAACATCAGTAGAGATACAGTCAGTAATACAGGGTGCTGGGGGGAGAGGGGTTACTGAGTGACATTGTGAGGCAGCTGGATTAACATCAGTAGAGATACAGTCAGTAACACAGAGTGCTGGGGGAGAGGGGTTACTGAGTGACAGTGTGAGGGAGCTGGATTAACATCAGTAGAGATACTGTCAGTAACACTGGGTGCTGGGAGGAGATGGGTTACTGAGTGACTGTGTGAGAGAGCTGGAATAACATCAGTAGAGATACAGTCAGTAACAGAGGGTGCTGGGGGAGAGGGCTTACTGAGTAACAGTGTGAGGGAGCTGGATTAACATCAGTAGAGATACAGTCAGTAATACAGGGTGCTGGGGGGAGAGGGGTTACTGAGTGACATTGTGAGGCAGCTGGATTAACATCAGTAGAGATACAGTCAGTAACACAGAGTGCTGGGGGAGAGGGGTTACTGAGTGACAGTGTGAGGGAGCTGGATTAACATCAGTAGAGATACTGTCAGTAACACTGGGTGCTGGGAGGAGATGGGTTACTGAGTGACTGTGTGAGAGAGCTGGAATAACATCAGTAGAGATACAGTCTGTAACACAGGGTGCTGGGGGGAGATGCGTTACTGAGTGACTGTGTGAGGGATCTGGATTAACATCAGTAGAGATACAGTCAGTAACACAGGGTGCTGGGGTGAGGGGTTACTGAGTGACAATGTGAGGGGTCTGGTTTAACATCAGGAGAGATACAGACAGTAACACAGGGTTCAGGGCGGAGATTTGGTACTGAGTGACAGTGTGAGGGAGCGGGATTAACAACAGGAGATATACAGTCTGGAGCACAGGTTACTGGGAGAGAAGTGTTAATGAGTGAATGTGTGAATGAGCTGGATTAATATCAGTGGAGATATAGTCAGTAACACAGTGCTCTGGGGGCCATGTGTTACTAAGTGCAGTGTGAGGGAGCTGGATTAACATCAGTAGAGTTACAGTCAGTAACACAGGGTGCTGGGGAGAGAGGGGTTACTGAGTGACAGTGTGAGGGAGCTGTATTAACATCAGTAGAGATTCAGTCAGTAACACAGGGCATTGGGCGGAGAGGAGTTACTGAGTGATTCATGTCAGGCAGCTGGATTAACATCAATATAGATACAGTCAGTAACACAGAGTGGTGGGGGATGAGGCTTTACTGATTGAAAATTTGTGGGAGCTGGATTAACATCATTCGAGTTCCAGTCAGAAACACAGGGAGCTGGGGAGAGGGTATCTGTGTGATAGTGTGAGGGAGCTGGATTAATATCATTAGAGATAAAGTCAATAACACAGGGTGCTGGTTGAGAGGGGTTACTGTGTGACAGCGTGAGGGAGCTGGATTAACATCAGTAGAGATACATTCATTAACACAGGGTGCTGGAGGGAGAGGTTTTACTGAGTAACTGTGTGAGGGAGCTGGATTAACATCAGTAGTGATACAGTCATTAACACAGGGTGCTGGGGGATTGGGGTTACTGAGTGACAGTGTGAGGGAGTTGGATTAACATCAGTAGAGATACAGTCAGTAACACAGGGTGCTGAGGGAGAGGGGTTACTGAGTGACAGTGTGAGGGAGCTGGATTAACATCAGTAGAGATACAGTCAGTAACACAGGGTGCTGGTGGGAGAGGGATTCCTGAGTGTCACTGTGAGGGAGCTGGATTAACATCAGTAGAGATCCAGTCTGTAACACAGGGTGCTGGTGGAAATGGGTTACTGAGTGACAGTGTGAGGGAGCTGGATTAACATCAGTAGAGATACAGTCAGTAACACTGGGTGCTGGGAGGAGATGGGTTACTGAGTGACTGTGTCAGGGATCTTGATTAACATCAGTAGAGATACAGTCAGTAACACAGGGAGATGGGGGGAGAGGGGTTACTGAGTGACATTGTGAGGGAGCTGGATTAACATCAGTAGAGATACAGTCAGTAACACAGGGTGCTGGGGGGAGAGGGGTAACTGAGTGACAGTGTGAGGGAGCTGGATTAACATCAGTAGAGATACAGTCAGCAACACAGGGTGCTGGGGGGAGAAGCGTTACTGAGTGACAGTGTGAGGGATCTGGATTAACATCAGTAGAGATACAGTCAGTAACACTGGGAGCTGGGGGAGAGCGTTGACTGAGTGACAGTGTGAGGGAGATGGATTAACATCAGTAGAGATACAGTCAGTAACACTGGGTGCTGGGAGGAGATGGGTTACTGAGTGACTGTGTGAGAGAGCCGAATTAACATCAGTAGAGATACAGTCTGTAACACAGGGTGCTGGGGGGAAATGGGTTACTGAGTGACAGTGTGAGGGATCTGGATTAACATCAGTAGAGATACAGACAGTGACACAGGGTTCAGTGCGGAGATTTGGTACTGAGTGACAGTGTGAGGGAGCGGGATTAACATCAGGAGATATACAGTCTGGAGCACAGGTTACTGGGAGAGACGTGTTAGTGAGTGAATATGTGAATGAGCTGGATTAATATCAGTAGAGATATAGTCAGTAACACAGTGCTCTTGGGGCCATGTGTTACTAAGTGCAGTGTGAGGGAGCTGGATTAACATCAGTAGAGTTACAGTCAGTAACACAGGGCGCTGGGGAGAGAGGGGTTACTGAGTGTCAGTGTGAGGGACCTGGATTAACATCAGTAGAGATACAGTCAGTAACACAGTGTGCTGGGTGAGAGGTGTTACTGAGTGACAGTGTGAGCGAGCTGGATTAACATCAGTAGAGATACTGTCACTAACACTGGGTGCTGGGAGGAGATGGGTTACTGAGTGACTGTGTGAGAGAGCCGAATTAACATCAGTAGAGTTACAGTCAGTAACACAGGGCGCTGGGGAGAGAGGGGTTACTGAGTGTCAGTGTGAGGGACCTGGATTAACATCAGTAGAGTTACAGTCAGTAACACAGGGTGCTGGGGAGAGAGGGGTTACTGAGTGACTGGGTGAGGGAGTTGGATTAACATCAGTTGAGATATAGTCAGTAACACAGGTCGCTGGGGGAGAGGGGTTACTGAGTGACATTGTGAGTGAGCTGGATTAACATCAGTAGAGATACAGTCAGTAACAGAGGTTGCTGGGGGAGAGGGCTTACTGAGTAACAGTGTGAGGGAGCTGGATTAACATCAGTAGAGATACAGTCAGTAACACAGGGTGCTGGGGGGAGAGGGGTTACTGAGTGACATTGTGAGGGAGCTGGATTAACATCAGTAGAGATACAGTCAGTAACACCGGGTGCTGGGGGGAGAGGGGTTACTGAGTGACAGCGTGAGGGAGCTGGATTAACATCAGTAGAGATACAGTCAGTAACACAGGGTGCTGGGGGGAGAGGGGTTACTGAGTGACAGTGTGAGGGATCTGGATTAACATCAGTAGAGATACAGTCAGTAACACTGGGAGCTGGGGGAGAGCGTTGACTGAGTGACAGTGTGAGGGAGCTGGATTAACATCAGTAGAGATACAGTCAGTAACACAGAGTGCTGGGGGAGTGGGGTTACTGAGTGACAGTGTGAGGGAGCTGGATTAACATCAGTAGAGATACTGTCAGTAACACTGGGTGCTGGGAGGAGATGGGTTACTGAGTGACTGTGTGAGAGAGCCGAATTAACATCAGTAGAGATACAGTCTGTAACACAGGGTGCTGGGGGGAGATGGGTTACTGAGTGACAGTGTGAGGGATCTGGATTAACATCAGTAGAGATACAGACAGTAACACAGGGTTCAGGGCGGAGATTTGGTACTGAGTGACAGTGTGAGGGGGCGGGATTAACATCAGGAGATATACAGTCTGGAGCACAGTTTACTGGGTGAGAAGTGTTAGTGAGTGAATGTGTGAATGAGCTGGATTAATATCAGTAGAGATATAGTCAGTAACACAGTGCTCTGGGGGCCATGGGTTACTAGGTGCAGTGTCAGGGAGCTGGATTAACATCAGTAGAGTTACAGTCAGTAACACAGGGTGCTGGGGGAGAGGGCTTACTGAGTGACAGTGTGAGGGAGCTGGATTAACATCAGTAGAGATACAGTCAGTAACAGAGGGTGCTGAGGGAGAGGGCTTACTGAGTAACAGTGTGAGGGAGCTGGATTAACATCAGTAGAGATACAATCAGTAACACAGGGTGCTGGGGGGAGAGGGGTTACTGAGTGACATTGTGAGGGAGCTGGATTAACATCAGTAGAGATACAGTCAGTAACACAGGGTGCTGGGGGGAGAGGGGTTACTGAGTGACAGTGTGAGGGAGCTGGATTAACATCAGTAGAGATACAGTCAGCAACACAGGGTGCTGGGGGAGAGGGGTTACTGAGTGACAGTGTGAGGGATCTGGATTAACATCAGTAGAGATACAGTCAGTAACACTGGGAGCTGGGGGAGAGCGTTGACTGAGTGACAGTGTGAGGGATCTGGATTAGCATCAGTAGAGATATACTCAGTAACACAGGGTGCTGGGGAGAGAGGGGTTACTGAGTGACAGTGTGAGGGAGCTGGATTAACATCAGTAGAGATACAGTCAGTAACACAGGGTGCTGGGGGGAGAGGGGTTACTGAGTGACAGTGTGAGGGAGCTGGATTAACATCAGTAGAGATACTGTCAGTAACACTGGGTGCTCGGAGGAGATGGGTTACTGAGTGACTGTGTGAGAGAGCCGAATTAACATCAGTAGAGATACAGTCAGTAACACAGGGTGCTGGGGGAGAGGGGTTACTGAGTGACTGTGTGAGAGAGCCGAATTAACATCAGTAGAGATACAGTCAGTAACACAGGGTGCTGGGGGAGTGGGGTTACTGAGTGACAGTGTGAGGGAGCTGGATTAACATCAGTAGAGATACAGACAGTAACACAGGGTTCAGGGCGGAGATTTGGTACTGAGTGACAGTGTGAGGGAGCGGGATTAACATTAGTAGAGTTACCGTCAGTAACACAGGGTGCTGGGGGAGAGGGGATACTGAGTGACAGTGTGAGTGAGCGGGATTAACATCAGGAGATATACAGTCTGGAGCACAGGTTACTGGGAGAGACGTGTTAGTGAGTGAATGTGTGAATGAGCTGGATTAATATCAGTAGAGATATAGTCAGTAACACAGTGCTCTGGGGGCCATGGGTTACTAAGCGCAGTGTGAGGGAGCTGAATTAACATCAGTAGCGATACAGTCAGTAACACTGGGTGCTGGGAGGAGATGGGTTACTGAGTGACTGTGTGAGAGAGCCGAATTAACATCAGTAGAGATACAGTCTGTAACACAGGGTGCTGGGGAGAGATGGGTTACTGAGTGACTGTGTGAGGGATCTGGATTAACATCAGTAGAGATACAGACAGTAACACAGGGTTCAGGGCGGAGATTTGGTACTGAGTGACAGTGTGAGGGAGCGGGATTAACATCAATAGATATACAGTCTGGAGCACAGGTTACTGGGAGAGACGTGTTAGTGAGTGAATGTGTGGATGAGTTGGATTAATATCAGTAGAGATATAGTCAGTAACACAGTGCTCTGGGGGCCATGGGTTACTAAGTGCAGTGTGAGGGAGCTGGATTAACATCAGTAGAGTTACAGTCAGTAACACAGGGTGCTGGGGAGAGAGGGGTTACTGACTGACTGGGTGAGGGAGTTGGATTAACATCAGTTGAGATATAGTCAGTAACACAGGGCACTGGGGGACAGGGGTTACTGAGTGACAGTGTGAGTGTTCTGGATAAACATCAGTAGAGATACAGTCAGTAATACAGGGCGCTTGGAGATAGGTCTTACTGAATCACAGTGTGAGTGAGATGGATTAACATCAGTAGGGAGACAGTCATTAACACGGGGCAATGGGGGGAGAGTGGTTACTGAGTGACAGTGTGAGGGAGCTGGATTAATATCAGAAGAGGTACAGTCAGTTACACCGGGTGCAGGGTGGATATTTGTTACTGAGTGACCGTGTGAGGGAGCTTGATTAACATCATTAGAGATACAATCAGAAACACTGGGTGCTGGGGGTTGAGGGGTTAGTGAATGACAGTGTGAGTGAGATGGATTTATATCAGTAGAGACACAGTCAGGTCAGTAACACAGAGTGCTGGGGCTGAGAGTTTACTGAGTGACAGTGTGAGGGAGCTGGATTAACATCAGTAGAGATACAGTCAGTAACACAGGGCACTGGGGGGAGAGGGGTTACTGAGTGACCGTGTGAGGGAGCTGGATTAACATCAGTAGAGATACAGTCAGTAACACAGGAGACTCGGGGGAGACGGGTTACTGAGTGACTGTGTGAGGGAGCTTTATTAACATCAGTAGTGATACAGTCAGTAACACAGGGTGTTGGGGGGAGAGGGGTTACTGAGTGACAGTGTGAGGGATCTGGATTAACATCAGTAGTGATACAGTCAGAAACACAGGGTGCTGGGGGGAGAGGGGTTACTCAGTGGCTGTGTGAGGGATCTGGATTAACATCAGTAGAGATTCAGTCAGTAACACGGGGTGCTGGGGGGAGATGGGTTACTGAGTGACAGTGTGAGGGATCTGGATTAACATCAGTAGAGATACAGTCAGTAACACAGAATGCTGGGGAGAGAGAGGTTACTGAGTGACAGTGTGAGGGAGCTGGATTAACATCAGTAGAGATACAGTCAATAACACAGGACGCTGGGGAGAGAGGGGTTACTGAGTGACAGTATGAGGGAGCTGGATTAACATCACTTGAGATGCAGTCAGTAACACAGGGTGCTGGTGGAGAGGGGCTACTGAGTGACAGTGTGAGGGAGCTGGATTAACATCAGTAGAGATACAGTCAGTAACACAGGGCGCCGGGAGAGAGGGGTTCCTGAGTGACAGTGTGAGGGAGCTGGATTAACATTAGTAGAGATACAGTCAGTAACACAGGGTGCTGGGGGGAGAGGGGTTACTGAGTGACAGTGTGAGGGAGCTGGATTAACATCAGTAGAGATACAGTCAGTAACACAGGGTGCTGGGGGAGAGGGGTTACTGAGTGACAGTGTGAGGGACCTGGATTAACATCAGTAGAGATACAGTCAGTAACACAGGGTGCTGGGGGGAGAGGGGTTACTGAGTGACAGTGTCAGTGAGCTGGATTAACATCAGTAGAGATACAGTCAGTAACACAGGAGACTCGGGGGAGACGGGTTACTGAGTGACAGTGTGAGGGAGCTTTATTAAAATCAGTAGTGATACAGTCAGTAACACAGGGTGTTGGGGGGAGAGGGGTTACTGAGTGACAGTGTGAGGGATCTGGATTAACATCAGTAGAGATACAGTCAGTAACACAGGATGCTGGGGAGAGAGGGGTTACTGAGTGACAGTGTGAGGGAGCTGGATTAACATCAGTGGAGATACAGTCAATAACACAGGACGCTGGGGAGAGAGGGGTTACTGAGTGACAGTGTGAGGGAGCTGGATTAACATCAGTAGAGATACAGTCAGTAACACAGGGTGCTGGGGGGAGAGGGTTTACTGAGTGACAGTGTGAGGGAGCTGGATTAACATCACTTGAGATACAGTCAGTAACACAGGGTGCTGGGGGTGAGGGGTTACTGAGTGACAGTGTGAGGGAGCTGGATTAACATCAGTAGAGATACAGTCAGTAACACAGGGCGCCGGGAGAGAGGGGTTCCTGAGTGACAGTTTGAGGGAGCTGGATTAACATCAGTAGAGATACAGTCAGTAACACAGGGTGTTGGGGGGAGAGGAGTTACTGAGTGACAGTGTGATGGAGCTGGATTAGCATCAGTAGAGATACAGTCAGTAACTCAGGGGACTCGGGGAGAGGGGTTTCTGAGTGACAGTGTGAGGGAGCTGGATTAACATCAGTAGAGATACAGTCAGTAACACAGGGTGCTGGGGGGAGAGGGGTTACTGAGTGACAGTGTGAGGGATCGGGATTAGCATCAGTAGAGATACACTCAGTAACACAGGGTGCTGGGGGAGAGGGGTTACTGAGTGACAGCGTGAGGGAGCGGTATTAACATCAGTAGAGCTACAGTCAGTAACACGGTGCTGGGGGAGAGGGGTTACTGAGTGACAGTGTGAGTGAGCTGGATTAACATCAGTAGAGATACAGTCAGTAACACAGAGTGCTGGGGGAGATGGGTTACTGAGTGACAGTGTGAGGGAGCTGGATTAACATCGTTAGAGATACAGTCAGTAACACAGGTCGCTGGGGAGAGAGGGGTTACTGAGTGACAGTTTGAGGGAGCGGTATTAACATCAGTAGCGATACAGTCAGTAATACAGGGTGCTGCGGGGAGAGGGGTTACTGAGTGACAGTGTGAGGGAGCCGGATTAACATCAGTAGAGATACAGTCAGTAACACAGAATGCTGGGGAGAGAGAGGTTACTGAGTGACAGTGTGAGGGAGCTGGATTAACATCAGTAGAGATACAGTCAATAACACAGGACGCTGGGGAGAGAGGGGTTACTGAGTGACAGTATGAGGGAGCTGGATTAACATCACTTGAGATGCAGTCAGTAACACAGGGTGCTGGTGGAGAGGGGCTACTGAGTGACAGTGTGAGGGAGCTGGATTAACATCAGTAGAGATACAGTCAGTAACACAGGGCGCCGGGAGAGAGGGGTTCCTGAGTGACAGTGTGAGGGAGCTGGATTAACATTAGTAGAGATACAGTCAGTAACACAGGGTGCTGGGGGGAGAGGGGTTACTGAGTGACAGTGTGAGGGAGCTGGATTAACATCAGTAGAGATACAGTCAGTAACACAGGGCACTGGGGGGAGAGGGGTTACTGAGTGACAGTGTCAGTGAGCTGGATTAACATCAGTAGAGATACAGTCAGTAACACAGGAGACTCGGGGGAGACGGGTTACTGAGTGACAGTGTGAGGGAGCTTTATTAAAATCAGTAGTGATACAGTCAGTAACACAGGGTGTTGGGGGGAGAGGGGTTACTGATTGACAGTGTGAGGGATCTGGATTAACATCAGTAGAGATACAGTCAGTAACACAGGATGCTGGGGAGAGAGGGGTTACTGAGTGACAGTGTGAGGGAGCTGGATTAACATCAGTGGAGATACAGTCAATAACACAGGACGCTGGGGAGAGAGGGGTTACTGAGTGACAGTGTGAGGGAGCTGGATTAACATCAGTAGAGATACAGTCAGTAACACAGGGTGCTGGGGGGAGAGGGTTTACTGAGTGACAGTGTGAGGGAGCTGGATTAACATCACTTGAGATACAGTCAGTAACACAGGGTGCTGGGGGTGAGGGGTTACTGAGTGACAGTGTGAGGGAGCTGGATTAACATCAGTAGAGATACAGTCAGTAACACAGGGCGCCGGGAGAGAGGGGTTCCTGAGTGACAGTTTGAGGGAGCTGGATTAACATCAGTAGAGATACAGTCAGTAACACAGGGTGTTGGGGGGAGAGGAGTTACTGAGTGACAGTGTGATGGAGCTGGATTAGCATCAGTAGAGATACAGTCAGTAACTCAGGGGACTCGGGGAGAGGGGTTTCTGAGTGACAGTGTGAGGGAGCTGGATTAACATCAGTAGAGATACAGTCAGTAACACAGGGTGCTGGGGGGAGAGGGGTTACTGAGTGACAGTGTGAGGGATCGGGATTAGCATCAGTAGAGATACAGTCAGTAACACAGGGTGCTGGGGGAGAGGGGTTACTGAGTGACAGCGTGAGGGAGCGGTATTAACATCAGTAGAGCTACAGTCAGTAACACGGTGCTGGGGGAGAGGGGTTACTGAGTGACAGTGTGAGTGAGCTGGATTAACATCAGTAGAGATACAGTCAGTAACACAGAGTGCTGGGGGAGATGGGTTACTGAGTGACAGTGTGAGGGAGCTGGATTAACATCGTTAGAGATACAGTCAGTAACACAGGTCGCTGGGGAGAGAGGGGTTACTGAGTGACAGTTTGAGGGAGCGGTATTAACATCAGTAGCGATACAGTCAGTAATACAGGGTGCTGCGGGGAGAGGGGTTACTGAGTGACAGTGTGAGGGAGCCGGATTAACATCAGTAGAGATACAGTCAGTTACACAAGGTGCAGAGTGGAGATTTGTTACTGAGTGACAGTGTGAGGGAGCTGGATTAACATCAGTAGAGATACAGTCAGTAACACAGGGCGTTGGGGGGAGAGGGGTTACTGAGTGACAGTGTGAGGGAGATGTAATAACATCAATAGAGATACAATCAGTAACACAGGGCGTTGGGGGGAGAGGGGTTACTGAGTGACAGTGTGAGGGAGATGTAATAACATCAATAGAGATACAGTCAGTAACACAGGGTGCTGTGCGAGAAGGTTACTTAGAGACAGTGTGGGGCAGCTGGATTAAAATCAGTAGAGATACAGTCAGTAACACAGGGTGCTGGGGAGAGAGGGGTTACTGAGTGACAGTGTGCGGGAGCTTGGTTAACATCAGTAGAGATATTGTCAGTTACACAGTGTGCTGGGGAGAGAGGGATTACCGAGTGACAGTGTGAGGGAGCTGGATTAACATCATTAGAGATACAGTCAGTAACACAGGGCACTGGGGGAGAGTGGTTACTGAGTGACAGCGTGAGGGAGCTGGATTAACATCAGTAGAGATACAGTCAGTAACACAGGATGCTGGGGGAGAGTGGTTACTGAGTGACAGTGTGAGGGAGCTGGATTAACATCAGTAGAGATATTGTCAGTAACACAGGGTGCTGGGGAGAGAGGTTACTGAGTGACAGTGTGAGGGAGCTGGATTAACATCAGTAGAGATATTGTCAGTAACACAGGGTGCTGGGGAGAGGGGTTACTGAGTGACAGTGTGAGGGAGCTGGATTAACATCAGTAGAGATACAGTCAGCAGCACAGTGTTTTGGGGGAGTGCGGTTTCTGACTGACGGTGTGAGAGCGCTTGATTAACATCAGTAGAGATACAGTCAGTAACAGTTTTTTGGGAAGAGAGTGATTACTGAGAGACAGTGTGAGGGAGCTGGATTAATATCCGAAGAGGTACAGTTAGTAACAGGGTGCTGAGGGAGAAGGGTTACTGAGTGACAGTGTGAGGGAGCTGGATTAACATCAGTAGAGATACAGTCAGTAACACAGGGCGCTGGGGGGGTGAGGGGTTACTGAGTGACAGTGTGAGGGACCTGGATTAACATTAGTAGAGATACAGTCAGTAACAAAGGGTGCTGGGGGAGAGGGGTTACTGAGTGACAGTGTGAGGGAGCTGGATTAACATCAGTTGTGATACAGTCAGTAACACAGGGCGCTGGGGGAGAGGGGTTACTGAGTGACAGTGTGAGGGAGCTGTATTAACATTAGTAGAGATACAGTCAGTAACACAGGGTGCTGGGGGTGAGGGGTTACTGAGCGACAGTGTGAGGGAGCTGGATTAACATCAGTACAGATACAGTCTGTAACACAGGGCACTGCGGGGGAGGGGTTACTGAGTGACAGTGCGAGGGAGATGGATTAACATCAGTTGTGATACAGTCAGTAACACAGGGTGCTGGAGAGAGGGGTTACTGAGTGACAGTGTGAGGGAGCGGGATTAACATCAGTAGAGATACAGTCAGTAACACAGGGTGCTGGGGAGAGGGGTTACTGAGTGACAGTTTGAGGGAGCTGGATTAATATCAGAAGCGGTACAGTCAGTAACACAGGGTGGAGGGTGGAGATTTGTTACTGAGTGACAGTGCGAGGGAGCTGGATAAACCTCAGTAGATTTACAGTCAGTAACACACGGCGCTGGGGGAGTGTGATTGCTCTGTGGCTGATTGAGGGAGCTGGATTAACATCCGTAGTTATACAGTCAGGTACGTAGGGTGCTGGACGAGAATGGTTACTTCGAGACAGTGTGATGGAGCTGGATTAACATCAGTAGAGATACAGTCAGTAATACATGGGGCTGGGGGTCAGGTGTTACTGGGTGTCAGTGTGAGGGGTCTGCATTAACATCAGTAGAGATACAGTCAGTAACACAGGGTGCTGTGGGGAGAGGGCTTACTGAGTGACAGTGTGAGGTAGATGGATTCACATCAGTCGGGATACAGTCATTAACACGGGGCAATGGGGGGAGAGTGGTTACTGAGTGAGAGTGTGAGGGAGCTGGATTAACATCAGTAGAGATACAGTCAGCAACACAGGGTGCTGGGGGAGAGGGGTTACTGAGTGACAGTGCGAGGGAGCTGGATTAACATCATTAGAGATACAATCAGAAACACTGGGTGCTGGGGGTTTGGTATTACTGAATGACAGTGTGAGTGAGATGGATTTACATCAGTAGAGACACAGTCTGTAACACAGGGTGCTGGGGGGTGAGGGGTTACTGAGTGACAGTGTGAGGGAGCTGGATTAACATCAGTAGAGATACAGTCAGTAACACAGGGTGCTGGGGAGAGGGGTTACTGAGTGACAGTGTGAGGGAGCTGGATTAACATCAGTAGAGATACAGTCAGTAACACAGGAGACTCGGGGGAGACGGGTTACTGAGTGACAGTGTGAGGGAGCTGGATTAACATCAGTAGAGATACAGTCAGTAACACAGGGCGCTGGGGGGTGAGGGGTTACTGAGTGACAGTGTGAGGGAGCTTTATTAACATCAGTAGAGATACAGTCAGAAACACAGGGTGTTGGGAGGAGAGGGGTTACTGAGTGACAGTGTGAGGGAGCTGGATTAACATCAGTAGAGATACAGTCAGTAACACAGGGTGTTGGGGGGAGAGGGGTTACTCAGTGGCTGTGTGAGGGAGCTGGATTAACATCAGTAGAGATTCAGTCAGTAACACAGGGTGCTGGGGGGAGAGGGGTTACTGAGTGACAGTGTGAGGGATCTGGATTAACATCAGTAGAGATACAGTCAGTAACACAGGATGCTGGGGAGAGAGGGGTTACTGAGTGACCGTGTGAGGGAGCTGGATTAACATCAGTAGAGATACAGTCAGTAACACAGGGTGCTGGGGAGAGAGGGGTTACTGAGCGACCGTGTGAGGGAGCTGGATTAACATCACTTGAGATACAGTCAGTAACACAGGGTGCTGGTGGAGAGGGGTTACTGAGTGACAGTGTGAGGGAGCTGGATTAACATCAGTAGAGATACAGTCAGTAACACAGGGCGCTGGGGGGAGAGGGGTTACTGAGTGACAGGGTGAGGGAGCTGGATTAACATCAGTAGATATACAGTCAGTAACACAGGGCGCCGGGAGAGAGGGGTTCCTGAGTGACAGTGTGAGGGAGCTGGATTAACATCAGTAGAGATACAGTCAGTAACCTAGGGTGTTGGGGGGAGAGTAGTTACTGAGTGACAGTGTGAGGGAGCTGGATTAGCATCAGTAGAGATACAGTCAGTAACTCAGGGGACTCGGGGGAGAGGGGTTTCTGAGTGATAGTGTGAGGGAGGTGGTTTAACATCAGCAGATTTGCACTCAGAAACTCAAGGCACTGGGCGGAGAGGGGTTACTGAGTGACAGTGTGAGGGATTGGGATTAGCATCAGTAGCGATACACTCAGTAACACAGGGTGCTGGGGGAGAGGGGTTACTGAGTGACAGTGTGAGGGAGCGGTATTAACATCAGTAGAGCTACAGTCAGTAACACAGGGTGCTGGGGGAGAGGGGTTACTGAGTGACAGTGTGAGTGAGCTGGATTAACATCAGTAGAGATACAGTCAGTAGCACAGGGTGCTGGGGGAGATGGGTTACTGAGTGACAGTGTGAGGGAGCTGGATTAACATCGTTAGAGATACAGTCAGTAACACAGGTCGCTGGGGAGAGAGGGGTTACTGATTGACAGTGTGAGTGAGCGGTATTAACATCAGTAGCGATACAGTCAGTAACACAGGGTGCTGCGGGGAGAGGGGTTACTGAGTGACAGTGTGAGGGAGCCGGATTAACATCAGTAGAGATACAGTCAGTAACACAGGGCACTGGTGGAGAGGGGTTACTGAGTGACAGCGTGAGGGAGCTGGATTAACATCAGTAGAGATACAGTCAGCAGCACAGTGTTTTGGGGAGTGCGGTTTCTGAGTGACGGTGTGAGAGCGCTTGCTTAACATCAGTAGAGATACAGTCCGTAACAGTTTTTTGGGAAAAGAATGATTACTGAGAGACAGTGTGAGGGAGCTGGATTAATATCCGAAGAGGTACAGTTAGTAACAGGGTGCTGAGAGAGAAGGGTTACTGAGTGACAGTGTGAGGGAGCTGGATCAATATCAGTAGAGATACAGTCAGTAACACAGGGCGCTGGGGGGTGAGGGGTTACTGAGTGACAGTGTGAGGGACCTGGATTAACATTAGTAGAGATACAGTCAGTAACACAGGGCGCTGGGGGAGAGGGGTTACTGAGTGACAGTGTGAGGGAGCTTGGTTAACATTAGTAGAGATACAGTCAGTAACACAGGGCACTGCGGGGGAGGGGTTACTGAGTGTCAGTGTGAGGGAGATGGATTAACATCAGTTGTGATACAGTCAGTAACACAGGGTGCTGGGGGAGAGTGGTTACTGAGTGTCAGTGTGAGGGAGATGGATTAACATCAGTTGTGATACAGTCAGTAACACAGGGTGGAGGGTGGAGATTTGTTACTGAGTGACAGTGCGAGGGAGCTGGATTAATATCAGAAGCGGTACAGTCAGTAACACAGGGTGGAGGGTGGAGATTTGTTACTGAGTGACAGTGCGAGGGAGCTGGATAAACCTCAGTAGATTTACAGTCAGTAACACACGGCGCTGATTGCTCTGTGGCTGATTGAGGGAGCTGGATTAACATCCGTAGTTATACAGTCAGGTACGTAGGGTGCTGGACAAGAATGGTTACTTCGAGACAGTGTGATGGAGCTGGATTAACATCTGTAGAGATATAGTCATTAACACGGAATGCTGGATGGAGTGTGGTTACTGAGTGACAGTGTGAGTGAGCTGGATTAACATCAGTAGAGATACAGTCAGTAATACATGGTGCTGGGTGTCAGGTGTTGCTGAGTGACTGTGTGAGGGAGCTGGATTAACATCACTGGAGACACAGCCATTAACACAGGTTGCAGGGGGAGGGGGCTTACTGAGTGAGAGTGTGAGGGAGCTGGATTAACATCAGTAGAGATACAGTCAGTAACACACGGTGCTGAGGGAGAGGGGATACTGAGTGAAAGTGTGAGGGAGTTGGATCAATATCAGTAAAAATACAGTCAGTTACACAGGGTGCAGGGTGGATATTTGTTACTGAGTGACAGTGTGATGGAGGTGGATTAACATCAATAGGTAAACAGTCTGTAACACAGGGTGCTGGGGGTGGGTGTTACTGAGTGACTGCGTGAGGGAGCTGGATTAACATCAGTTGAGATACAGTCAGTAACACAGGGCACTGGATGGAGAGGGGTTTCTGAGTGACAGTGTGAGTGAGGTGGTTTAACATCAGTAGAGATACAGTCAGTAACACAGGGTGCTGTGCGAGAAGGTTACTTAGAGACAGTGTGGGGCAGCTGGATTTACATCAGTAGAGACACAGTCAGTAACACAGGGCACTGGGGGAGAGGGGTTACTGAGTGACAGAGTGAAGGAGTTGGATTAACGTCAGTAGAGATACAGTCAGTAACACAGGGTGCTGGGGAGAGAGGGATTACCGAGTGACAGTGTGAGGGAGCTGGATTAACATCAGTAGAGATACAGTCAGTAACACAGGGCACTGGGGGAGAGGGGTTACTGAGTGACAGTGTGAGGGAGCTGGATTAACATCAGTAGAGATACAGTCAGTAACACAGGGTGCTGCGGGAGAGGGGTTACTGAGTGACAGTGTGTGGGAGTTTGGTTAACATCAGCAGAGATATTGTCAGTAACACAGGGTGCTGGGGAGAAGGGTTACTGAGTGACAGTGTGAGGGAGCTGGATTAACATCAGTAGAGATACAGTCAGTAACACAGGGTGCTGGGGAGAGTGGTTACTGAGTGACAGTGTGGGGGAGCTGGATTAACATCAGTAGAGATACAGTCAGTAACACAGGGTGCTGGGGGGAGAGGGGTTACTGAGTGACAGTGTGAGGTAGCTGGATTAACATCAGTAGAGATACAGTCAGTAACACAGGGTGCTGGGGAGAGGGGTTACTGAGTGACAGTGTGAGGGAGCTGGATTAACATCAGTAGAGATACAGTGAGTAACACAGGGTGCTGGTTGAGAGGGTTACTGAGTGACAGTGTGATGGAGCTGGATTAACATCAGTAGAGATACAGTCAGTAACACAGGGTGCTGGGGGAGTGGGGTTACTGAGTGACAGTGTGAGGGAGCTGGATTAACATGAGTAGAGATGCAGTCAGTTACACAAGGTGCTGGGGGAGAGGGGTTACTGTGTGACAGTGTGATTGACCTAGTTCTGTGTAGACCTTTTGATGCTGTGTGAATGAAGCTTCTATTTCTTGAAAACGTCTATTGCTTCTGGTTGCAGATTCATCAAAACTCTCATCTGTCATTGTGCCTGTTGTACTACTCATCATATTCTTCCTACTATTGGTCTCTGTATTTCTCTATCTCTACATCAGACGAGCTGGCAAGAATGGAATGTTGCGTTTTGGTAAAGGTAGGATTCTGAAACTCAATCCTTTTGTCTGTGGGATTCCTGATTCTGGGGAAGGGGAAACATGTCAGTGTCCACCCTGAGGAGGTGGGGGTGTGGGGTAAGGGGTGAGGGTTAGTTAGGGAGCAACAGTAGTAATTTGAAGCATATTGATACACATGCTCTCTCACACTTGCTCACACACACATACTCACACACACATACTCACACACACAAACACACATGCTCACACACACATACTCACACACACATACTCACACACAAACTCACACATACACACACATACACACACATACACACAAACACACACATACTCACACACAAACTCACACATACTCACACACACACAAACACACACATACTCACACACAAACACACACATGCTCACACACCTGCTCACACACACATACTCACACACATACACACACATACTCACACACAAACTCACACATACACACACATACACACAAACACACACATACTCACACACAAACTCACACATACTCACACACACACAAACACACAAACACACACATACTCACACACAAACTCACACATACACACACATACACACAAACACACACATACTCACACACAAACTCACACATACACACACATACAAACAAACACACACATACTCACACACAAACTCACACATACACACACATACACACAAACACACACATACTCACACACAAACTCACACATACACACACATACACACAAACATACACATACTCACGCACAAACTCACACATACACACACATACACACAAACACACACATACTCACGCACAAACTCACACATACACACAAACACACACATACTCACACACAAACTCACACATACTCACACACACATACACACAAACACACACATACTCACACACAAACTCACACACACTCACACACACATACACACAAACACACACATACTCACCCACAAACTCACACATACACACACATACACACAAACACACACATACTCACACACAAACTCACACATACACATACACACACACACATACTCACCCACAAACTCACACATACACACACATACACACAAACACACACATACTCACACACAAACTCACACATACACACACATACACACAAACACACACATACTCACGCACAAACTCACACATACACACACATACACACAAACACACACATACTCACGCACAAACTCACACATACACATACACACAAACACACACATACTCACGCACAAACACATACATGCTCACACACCTGCTCACACACACATACTCACACACAAACACACACATACACATACACACGTGCTCACACACACATACTCACACACATACACACACCTGCTCACACACACATACACACAAACACACACATACACACAAACACACATGCTCACACACACATGCTCTCACACACATACTCACACACATAAAAACAAACACACACATGCTCACACACACATACTCACACACACAAACACACATGCTCACACACACCTGCTCACACACACATACTCACACACAAACACACACAAACACACACATGCTCACACACACATACTCACAAACACAGACCTGCTCTCTCACAAATACTCACACACAAACACACACATGCTCACACACACCTGCTCACACACACATACTCACACACAAACACACACATGCTCACACACACACGCACACACCTGCTCACACACACATACTCACACACGCACACACCTGCTCTCTCACACATACTCACACACACACACACACACATGCTCACACACACCTGCTCACACACACATACTCACACACAAACACACACATGCTCACACACACCTGCTCACACACACATACTCACACACAAACACACACATACTCACACACAAACACACACATGCTCACACACACCTGCTCACACACACATACTCACACACAAACACACACATGCTCACACACACACGCACACACCTGTTCACACGCACATACTCACACACACACACCTGCTCACACACACATACTCACACAAAAACACACACATGCTCACACACGCACACACAAATGCTCACACACACATACAAACATAGGTTCACACACACACACATACGCACGTACTTGGGCTCAGGATGACCAATCCATCTCCCTCTCTCCCTCTGGGGTCATCACTGAAATATCTATGATCCCACTCATTGGGCCAGGTGAGGTTGAAATGGGCCTCTGGAGCCTCTCTTGGATTAGAGGAAAGGCGCTGGGTGCAGAATGGGCTGGAACTCAGCCTGGGGTTCCTGCTCCTGATAATAATCATACAGAAACAACCTGCATGCAGAACAGAAGGTGAGGGAGTGAAGGCTCGTGCAGTGGAATAGCTAGTCTGAAGATGGAGGTGAGTAAAGTGTCCTAGGGCATCAAGGGGTATCTAACTGTAGCAGAGAGATTCTCCCCCGGGAGAGTGAGGGTGGGTTATGGGGAGAGGGGGGACTGTGAACAGACCCCACATATAGTGAGGTTCCATTGACAAACAGCCATGTCACTCACCGGTGTCTATTCTTCCCTTTCAAAGCTTCGAAAGAGCAAAGAGACACACAGGATTCGAAGGGCGAGCCACAGACCGTTTATGCTCAGGTGCAGCCCCCAGTGAAGAGAGTGCGAGAGAATCGCCCTTCTCCTGAAGGAAATGAGATGGTAAAGGGGAACAGGAAACACGTTTCACCCTCATAGGCTTAATATTCACTGCATCAGTGATCCCCACTCAATGTCCTGACATTCCCCTCATCCGTACCCCACCTGCTGGACTGAGCCCCACACATACATGCACAGCAAGATCCCAAGGTTCCACTGAGAACAACAGCTGCCTCACTTGTCTAAATAACCTCCAACACTTCGAGTGGTGAGTGCAGAGGGTACATGGGAACACTGGAAACTCTCAGCCCCCTCCCAAATTTCTCTCAGACACACACACCACCCCGATCGCAAAGTCTATTGATTGTTTCTTCACTGTCACTCGGTCAAACACCCTCACTTACCTGCACTGAGTGTTGTTCATTGACATTCCCATCACTGAATCCCCCACTATCAACATCCTGGGGGTTACCATTGACCAGAAACTGAACTGGGACCAGCCATATAAATACTGTGGCTACAAGAGCAGGTCAGAGGCTGGGAATCCTGCGGAGAGTAACTCACCTCCTGACTCCCCAAAGCCTGTCCACCATCTACAAGGCACAAGTCAGGAGTGGGATGGATACTCCCCACTTGCCTGGATGAATGCAGCTCCCACAACACTCAAGAAGCTCGATACCGTCCAGGATATAGCAGCCGGTTGATTGATACCCCTTCCACAAACATTCACTCCCTCCACCATCGACACACAGTAGCAGCAGTGTGTGTACCATCTACAAGATGCACTGCAGGAATTCACCAAGGCCCCTTCAACAGCACCTTCCAAACCCACAACCACTACCATCTAGAAGGACAAGGGCAGCAGATAGATGGGAACACCACCTCCTGGAAGTTCTCCTCCAAGTCACTCACCATCCTGACTTGGAAATATATCGGCCGTTCCTTCACTGTCGCTGGGTCCAAATTCTGGAATTCCCTCCCTAACAGCACTCTGGGTGTACTTACACCACACGGACAAAATCCTGGAACTCCCTCCCTAACAGCGCTGTGGGTGTACCTACACCACATGGACAAAATCCTGGAACTCCCTCCCTAACAGCACTGTGGGTGTACCTACACCACACGGACAAAATCCTGGAACTCCCTCCCTAACAGCGCTGTGGGTGTACCTACACCACATGGACTGCAGCGGCTCAAGAAGGCAGCTCATCACCACCTTCTCAAGGGGCAATTAAGGATGGGTAATAAATGCTGGGCCCGGCCAGCGAAACCCAGATCCTGTGAATGAATTTTAAAAAAATCTGAATTTCTTTCTAAAAGACATTTCTGCTCTTTCTGTAGCTTCCAAAGCAGGTGGAGAGCCCTGAGTTACCATCCACAGTCTATGATATGATCAGGAACACTGGAGTCCCAATCCCTGAACCACTGGATGCAAAATGTGATTAAATTCGAACCCAGTTCAAACCAGGAGAGGCTGAGATCACTGCCTAGCCTGCACTGTCTGCAGTGAACACAGCCTGGGTCGGCAGGAAGGGAGGCTATGGTTGGGTTTCAGCCTGACAACATAAAAGATTTCTCAGGAAGATAGACATATAATGTAATGTGAATTAATTCTAAAATATATGTGTCTGTGTATGTGTGTCTGTGTCTGTGTGTGTGTATGTGTGTCTGTGTCTGTGTGTGTGAGGCTTAATGTGGATTAGAGGCGGCTGGTCTGAAGATGTATCAAAAGATAAGCTAGGTTGTAAATGTTAAGTAAGTAAACATGGGGGAAGTTTAGGATGTAAGGTGTTAAAAGGGTATTTGCATTTTTAAATAAATCAGACTAGATTGTTTTCAAAGGAGGGGTGAAATGTATCACCTAGCCAGGTGAAGTTCAGGAACAGTGTGTTTATTTTTCCCAAAGATTTTTGGTAAAATTGGTACTGTGATAATTTTTTATGATCAGGGCGGTAAAGTCCAAAGACATAGTGAAACAATGGGAATTTGCATTCACAGGGGAAAATATGTATAAAGGAGAGAGGGCTGTGTGTAAGGGAGGCATTTTAAGATCTAACAAGTGTGAAAAGCCTTCAGCATCTGTGCCTCAAGTTGCTATCTACAACGGATTGAAGTTAAGAAAACTCACTTTGAATTGGATTGTTCAGGGTATCATCATTCTTTGCCTGGGTATTTTAAAATGTGTGTGTGTTACTGTTTCCTGAATGAAAGTGTAACTGGGACTCAGATTAATTCAGGGATTTAGAAGTTATTATAGGAGTAATTTGTAGACATACGTATGTGCTTAAAAATCATTTTTCTTGTTACTAACTGTTTAATTTAGTTTTGTAATAAAAGCTGAGAGACTCAGTGGCCTTATTACTACTGAATTCAAAGCCCACATCTCACAACATACAAATTGCAAAAATAGTTGTGGCGTTTGTCTCAGGTTTCTCTGTGGGATTTGAACAACTCAGCATTTCCCATCAGCTGTGCCAGAATAGATGCCATTCAGCCCAGCTCACCTGTGTGACCTATTGTTTTACTTGTTTGATAATCCCTTAGGATTTGCCTTTGACACTCTCTCCATTATCGCCTCTCTAACTCTGAAGGGATAAGTCAGGCAGGTCTCTGTATATAGTAATGAAATGTTTGTTTAAGACAGAAAGACAGTAGAACGTGGATATATTTTTATATTTAGTTTTAATAGGTATCGAAGAACATAGATAAGAAAGAGGAACAGGCAGAGACCACATGGTCTCTCAAGCTTGCTTCACCATTCAGTGTGGTCAATTTCAACCTCAAATCTATTATCCACACACTCGCCATATCCCTTCATTCCCTGAGCGAACAAAAATCTGTCTGTCTCAGCCTTAAATATAACCAAGAGTGGAGTATCCACAACCCCCTGGCACAGAGAATTCCAAAGATTCACAACCCTCTGAGTGACAAAATGTCTCATCTCAGTCCGAGACGATCCTGTCGTTTGAGGCGGGGTTACCATGTTCCAAACTCCCCGGCTGGGGGAGACAGCCTCAGTTTTTACCCAGTCAAAACCCTTCAGAATGTTAAAGGCAGAAATTGAATGGTATTGTCACTGGACTAGAAATCCAGAGGCCCAGGCTCATGCTGTGGGGACTTGGGATCAAATCCCACCCCTGCAGCTGGTGAATTTAAATTCAATTAATACAAATTTGGAATTAAAGTGAGTCTAATGCTGACCATAAAACCATTGTCTGTTGTCAGGTTAACATACCTGCTCCACAAATCTCCTTTAGGGAAGGGAATCTGCCCTCCTTACCCGGTCTGGCCTACATGTGACTCCAGCCCCACAGCCAGGTGGGTGACTCTTACCTGCTCTCCGAAATGTCCTAGCAAGGCCACTTAGTTGTATCAAACCGCTATGAAGCCTCTATAAAGGAATCAAACCGGATGCACCACCCACCATCGACCCAGACACCGGAAACCACAACGGCAAACTCAGCCCTGTCGACCCTGCAAAGTCCTCCTTACTAACATCTGGGGGCTAGTGCTGAAATTGGGAGAGCTGTCTCACAGACTAGTCAAGCAACAGCCTGACATAGTCATCCTCACAGAATCATACCTTACAGATAATGTCCCAGACACCAGCATCACCATCCCTGGGTATGTCCTGTCCCACCAGCAGGACAGGCCCAGCAGAGGTGGTGACACAGTGGGAAACAGTCAGGAGGGAGTTGTCCTGGGAGTCCTCAACATCGACTCCGCACCCCATGAAGTCTCATGGCATCAGGTCAAACATGGGGCAAGGAAACCTCCTGCTGATGACCACGTCCCACCCTCCCTCAGCTGATGAATCAGTGCTCCTCCATGTTGAACATCACTTGGAGGAAGCACTGAGGGTGGCGAGGGTGCAGAATGTACTCTGGGTGGGGACTTCAATGTCCATCACAAAGAGAGGCTCAGTAGCTCCACTACTGACCGAGCTGGCCGAGTCCTAAAGGACATAGCTGCTCGACTGGGTGTGTGGGAGGTGGTGAGGGAACCAACAAGAGGGAAAAACATACCTGACCCCATCCTCACCAAGCTGCCTGTCACAGATACATCTGTCCATGACAGTATCGGTAGGAGTGACCACTGCACAGTCTCCTCTGCTCTCTCTCTAGTGCAATCACATCCTTCCTATAATGTGGATTCCAGAACTGCACACAATACTCTAGCTGTGCCCTAACCAGCGTTTTATACAGTTCCAGCATAACCTCCCTGCTGTCATATTCTATGCCTCGGCTAATAAAGGCCATTTATCTATATATCCCAATAAATCCCATTTGCCTTCTTAATCACCTTATCTAGCTGTCCCACTACCGTAAGAGACCGGTGGACATGCACACCAAGGTCCCTCTGATCCTCGGTCCTTGCCAAGGTTCTACCGTCCATCATGTATTCCTGTGCCTTGTCTGTCCTGCCCAAGTGCATCACCTCACACTTATCCGGATTAAATTCCATTTGCCACTGATCAGCCCATCTGACCAGCCCGTCTATATCCTCCTGTAATCTAAGGCTACCCTCACTATTTACCAGTCCACCGATTTTCGTGTCATCTGCAAACTTACTGATCAACCCTCCTACATTCAAGTCTAACTCGGTTATATACACCACAAACAGCAAGGGACCCAACACCGATCCCTGTGGAACCCCACTGGACACAGGCATCCAGTCACAAAAACACCCCTCGACCATCACCCTCTGCTTCCTGCCACTCAGCCAATTCTGGATCCAATTTGCCAAATTGCCTTGGATCCCATGGGTTCTTACCTTTGTTATCAGTCTCCTATGTGGGACCTTATCAAAAGCCTTGCTGACGTCCAAGTAGACTATGTCAAATGCATTGCCCTCAGCTACACACCTGGTCACCTCTTCAAAAAAGTCATTCAAATTGGACAGACGTGACCCCCCCTTAACAAAACCATGCTGACTGTCCTTGATTAATCCCTGTCTCTCCAAGTGTAGATTAATTCTGTCCCTCACAATTGCTTCCAATAGTTTCCCCACCACTGAGGTTAGACTGGCTGGCCTGTAGTTCCCTGGTTTATCCCTTCCTCCCTTCTTGAATGACAGGACCACATTGGCTGTCCTCCAGTCTCTGGCAGCTCTCCTGTGGCCAGAAAGGTATTGAAAATTATTGCCAGCGTCCCTGCTATCTCCTCCCCTGCCTCACTCAACAGCCTGGGATACATTTCACCCGGGCCTGGAGATTTATTTACTTTTAAGCCTGCCAGACCACTTAGAACCTCCTCCCTTTCTGTGCTAATTTCTTTCATTATATCACAGCCATTCTGCCTGATTCCCATACCCACATCGTCCCTCTCACTTGTAAACACCGACAGAAAATGTTCATGGAGAACCCTACCTATGTCTTCTGGTTCCACACAAATGTTACCACTATGGGCCTTAATGGGTCCTATTATTTCCCTAGTTATCCTCTTACTCTTACTGTGCACGTAAAATAACTTTGGATTTTCCTTTATTTTACCTGCCAGTGTTTATTTCATGACCCCTTTTTGCTCTCCTACTTTCCTTTTTAAGTTCTCCCCCTACACATTCTATACTCCTCTAGGGCTTCCGCTGTTTTGAGACTTCAGTATCTGCCATAATCCTCCCTTTTTCTCTTTATTGAATCCTGTACATCCCTTGACATCCAGGGTTCCCTGGATTTGTTGGTCCTGCCCTTTGACTTTACTGGAATATGTTGGCCCTGTATCCTCCCTATTTCCTTCTTGATTGAGTCCCACTACTCTGAGCAGCTAATTTGAGGTCAATCTGTATCATAGCCACTTTGGCCAAATCATATCTGATCTTATTAAAAACGGCCTTCCTCCAATTTTGAACTCTGATTTCTGGCCCATCCTTGCCCTTTTCCAGAACATCCTTGAATCTAACTGAGTTATGATCACTATATGCAAAATGCTCCCCTACTGATACCTCTACCACATTCTCTAAAGTTAAGACCAGGACGGCCCCCTCGCTGATAGGTCCTTCTATGTACTGCCTTAAATAGCTCTCCTGGATGTATTATAAGAATTTTGCTCCCTCTAAATCTATCACACTATGCATAACCCAATTAATTTTGGGTAAGTTGAAATCCCCCACTATCACTACTTATTATTTTTACACGTCTCTGAAATGTGCCTACATATCTGCTCTTCTATTTCTCTCTGACTGCTTGGGGGCCTATAGTACAATCCCAGCAATGTGATTGCTCCTTTTTTGTTTTTAAGTTCTACCCATATGGCTTCATTTGATGAGCTTTCGAAGATATCTTCCCTCTTTACTGCTGTTATTGATTCCTTGATCAATATTGTGATACCCCCTCCTCTTTTACCTCCTTCCCTATCTCCTGGAATATTGAGCTGCCAATCCTGCCCCTCTCTCAACCATGTCTCTGTGACAGCAATGACCTCATACTTACATGTGTTAATTTGTGCCCTCAACTCATCTGCCTTATTTGTCAGGCCCTTGCATTAAAATAAATACCATCCAACCTTGTCAAACTCCCTTGTGCCTTAGCTAGCCTATAATTTCTATGCCTTCAGACTCTCTTCTAATGTTGGCTGTGCATCTCCTCCTGCTGAACCTCCTCTCAGGATCCCACCCCCCTGCCAAGTTAGTTAAACCCTCCCCAAAAGCATGAGCGAACCTCCCCGCATGGGTATTGGTCCCATTCTGGTTCAAGTGCACAACCTTCACCTTGTACAGGTCCCACCGCCCCCAGAAATGGTCCCAATGTCCCAGAAACCTAAAGCCCTCCCTCCTGCACCGTCTCTCCAGCCACGGATTCATCTGGACTAACCTCCTATTTCTATATTCACTAGTGCCTGGCACCGGAAGTAATCCAGAGCTTACTGCCTCGTGAATGGTGGTGGACAATTAAACAAGTCACTGGAGGAGGAGGCTCCACAAACATCCCCATCCTCAATGATGGAGGAGCCCAGCACATCAGTGCAAAAGATAAGGATCAAGCATTTGCTACAATCTTCAGCCAGAAGTGCTGAGTGGATGATCCATCTCGGCCTCCTCTGGAGGTTCCCAGCATCACAGATGCCAGTCTTCAGCCAATTCGATTCACTCCACGTGATATCAAGAAACAGCTGAAGGCACTGGATACTGCAAAGGCTATGGGCCCTGACAATATTCCAGCAATAGTACTGGAGACTTGTGCTCCAGAACTTGCCATGCCCCTAGCTAAGCTGTTCCAGTACAGCTACAACACTGGCATCTTACCCGGCTATGTGGGAAATTGCCCAGGTATGTCCTGTACACAAAAAGCAGCACAAATCCAACCCGGTCAATTACCGCCCCATCAGTCTACTCTCCATCATCAGTAAAGTCATGGACGGGGTAACAACAGAGCTATCAAGCAGCACTTACTTAGCAATAACCTGCTCACTGATGCCCAGTTTGGGTTCCGCCAGGGCCACTCAGCTCCTGACCTCATTACAGCCTTGGTTCAAACATGGACAAAAGAGCTGAACTCCTGAGTTGAGGTGAGAGTGACTGTCCTTGACATCAAGGCAGCATTTGACCGAGTGTGGCTTCAAGGAGCCCCAGCAAAACTGGGGTCAATGGGAATCAGGGGGAAAACTCTCTACTGGTTGGAGTCATACAGAGCACAAAGGAAGATGGTTGTGGTTGTTGGAGGTCAGTCATCTCAGCTCCAGGACATCACTGCAGGAGTTCCTCAGGGTTAGTGTCCTCGGCCCAACCATCTTCAGCTGCTTCATCAATGACCTTCCTTCCATCATAAGGTCAGAAGTGGGGATGTTCGCTGATAATTGCACAATGTTCAGCACCATTCACGACTCCTCAGATACTGAAGCAGTCCATGTCCAAATGCAGCAAGACCTGGACAATATCCAGGCTTGGGCTGACAAGATGCAAGTAACGTTTGTGCCACACAGTGTCAGGCAATGACCATCTCCAACAGGAGAAAATCCAACCATCACCCCTTGATTTCCAATGGCATCACCATCACTGAATCCCCCACTATCAACATCCTGGGGGTTACCATTGACCAGAAACTGAACTGAACCAGCCATATAAATACTGTGGCTACAAGAGCAGGTCAGAGGCTGGGAATCCTGTGGAGAGTAACTCACCTCCTGACTCCCCAAAGCCAGTCCACCATCTATAAGGCACAAGTCAGGAGTTTGACTCTTGCCTGGATCAGTACAGCTCCAACAGTACTGAAGAAGCTCAACATCTTCCAGGACAAAGCGAATTGCTTGACTGACACCACATTCACCACCTTCAACATTCAATCCCTCCACCACCGACGCACAGTAGCAGCAGTGTGTGTACCATCTACAAGATGCACTGCAGGAATTCACCAAGGCTCCTTAGGCAGCACCTTCCAAACCCACGACCACTACCATCTAGAAGGACAGGGGCAATAGATAGATGGGAACACCACCTCCTGGAAGTTCCCCTCCAAGTCTCTCACCATCCTGACTTGGAAATCTATCACCATTCCTTCATTGTCGCTGGGTCCAAATCCTGGAACTCCCTCCCTAACAGCACTGTGGGTGTACCTACACCACACGGACAAAATCCTGGAACTCCCTCCCTAACAGCGCTGTGGGTGTACCTACACCACATGGACAAAATCCTGGAACTCCCTCCCTAACAGCACTGTGGATGTACCTACACCACACGGACAAAATCCTGGAACTCCCTCCCTAACAGCGCTGTGGATGTACCTACACCACATGGACTGCAGCGGCTCAAGAAGGCAGCTCACCACCACATTCCCAAGGGGCAATTAGGGATGGGAACAAATTCTGGCCCAGCCAGCGATGCCCAGAGCTCATGAATGAGTAATAAAATCAGGTGAACCCACGTGATTGGATCAGTGTAGGTTGAAACCGTGTGCTGGAAAACCCTCTCCTTTTAATGAGGGTGAAATGCAGGGAATATTGGAGTGGGATGAAAGTTTAGACAATGGAATAGGACAATGATCAGGATAGACCCCAATAGCTGTGTATGTCCAGCTCTCTGATGGACAGGAACACCCAACTCTGTATGGACAGGACAATGTGTGCTTGTTTCTAACACACTGTCCAACTGGGTTACCAAGTAAGGATCAACTTCCCTTCATTAACAACCGAGAGAGCCAATCACTCCTGATCCCCCGGAGAATTGTTTATACACAATGACTACACAAACTGCTTTGGATGTATTTTCAAGCTGATTGTTCTTAATTATTATGATTTTATGTCATTTTATTAAAATATTAACAAATGTGGTTAATACCAAATGTATCACTGTCACTTCTCTGTTATTTGAAGGATGGGAATAACCCTAACAAAAGCAAATTTAATCCTTATTTATTCCTACAGCAATTAGCACAAGAAATATTTAAAAAAACAATTTGTTAAATTGTGCACTATTCTCTCATTTATCTCTCTAAAAATATCCAACTCCTCACTGATTCCAAGCCAGAGACTTGAGCAACTTCCAATGGGAGATTAGAAAATCACCGGGGAACAAGATAGACCATTTCATTATATAACAAACAGAGTATTGGATTCTCAATTGTAATCGTGGATTTCACTATCATAAGCTGTGATATTGGGCAGATAAATGTTTAATTCAGTATCAGTAAAGTATCTCCTGAACAGCTCCTTTTCACATCAACCAGGAGCAATGCCACAGGACATCTGTCAGTAATACCCAGAGCCTATTGCACAGTGTAAGATTCCTAATCTGATCTAATGTCCAACATCACAGTAACCAGGAGCAATGCCAGAGCAAATCTGTCAGTAATACCCATAACACCGTGCATAGTGTGAGGTGCCTAGTCTTATCTAATGTCCAACAGCACAGTAACCAGGAGCAATGGCACAGGAAATCTGTCTGTAATATCTGTTAAACATTGCACATTGCTACAATCCCAGGAAGGACTGACAGTGTTTAAAGAGAAACCTCAACACCCAGTAATGAACTGAAAGAAACTGCACCACATGGTTTCACTTTTTAAAACCAAACAAATTTTATTGTGTTAAAATGAACTTAAAGAAAGCACGTACTACACACATAACACGATGCCTTTTATAATCACGCATTTGGTGAATCCAGTATTTAGTTCCCAATAAGATATCTCACAAAATCCTGAATATTGATTCACTTATTCTGGGAACAGCTCAAATGTATGCCACAGCTCTTCAGAATTCACTTTGATTTCTTCTCCGTTTTCAACTTTGGCACTTGGGCTTCCAGAGGCTTATCTCTCTGTGAGGAGACCACTGTCTTCTAGCCCTGACTTTGGGTGGTGAGACTGCTTTTACCCCAGTCTGCACCCACAGCTCCTTCACAACTCTTTCGCAGCTAACTGTTCGAGCTGACTGCTTTGTACCACAAGACTAACTGCCTTTCACTTTGAGGGTTACTGTAGATTTCTTCCTCTAGCTCCAAGCTAGAGATTACAGAGTGATCTTAATAGAGTGGATCAGGGGCTTAACAGAGAGAGTTTAAAGATACAGAGACGGAGACAGTCAAAGAGAGAAAGGGTCAATGGGAGAGAGAAACAGAGAGAGAGACAGGGAGAAAGTGAGAGACAGAGTCAATGCGAGAGAGAGACAGAGTGAAAAAGAGAAAAAGGGATATAGAGATTGGTGTGAACCCAGAACACGCTGGAGGTAATATGGAAACTCCTGATCAGTAAAGCATCTCCATCCAGTCCCTGTCTCATACAGAGGAAGCAATGATACAACACTGTTAATGTAGTAAAGATGATTCACAGCTGAATTATTAAACAGCATTTCACACCAAACTACAGAAGATATGTCAAGGGACAGGTGATTCAAAGCTTGGCTCAAGGAATAGATTTTAAGGAGCATCTTCAAGGAGGAGAGTGATAGAGAGAGCGAGAGGGGGAGAAGGTTAATGAGGGAATTCCAGAACTCAGGACCCCAGGCAGCTGAAGGCACAGCCGCCAATGGTGGAGCGATGGGAATCGGGGAATGGTCAAGAGGCCAGAATTGGAGGAGCGCAGAGATCTCGGAGTGTTGTAGGGAATGGAGGAGTTTACAGAGATAGGGAGGGTTGTAGTGGCGGGAGGAGGTTACAGAGATAGGGAGGGTTGTAGGGCTGGAGGAGGTTACAGAGATAGGGAGGCTTGTAGGGGCGGGAGGGAGGTTACAGAGATAAGGAGGGTTGTAGGGGCTGGAGGAGGTTACGGAGATAGGGAGGGTTGTAGGGGCTGGAAGAGGTTACAGAGTTAGGGAGGCTAGTAGGGGCTGGAGGAGGTTACAGAGATAGGGTGGGTTGTAGGGGCTGGAGGAGGTTACAGAGATAGGGAGGGGTGTAGGGGCTGGAGGAGGTTACAGAGATAGGGAGGGTTGTAAGGGCTGGAGGAGGTTACAGAGATAGGGAGGGTTGTAGGGGACAGAGGAGGTTACAGAGATAGGGAGGGTTGTGGGGCTGGAGGAGGTTACAGAGATAGGGAGGGTTGTAGGGGCTGGAAGAGATTACAGAGATAGGGAGGGTTGTATGGGCTGGAGGAGGTTACAGAGATAGGGAGGGTTGTAGGGGCTGGAGGAGGTTACAGAGATAGGGAGGGTTGTGGGGCTGGAGGAGGTTACAGAGATAGGGAGGGTTGTAAGGGCTGGAGGGCGTTACAGAGATAGGGAGGGTTGTAGGGGCTGGAGGAGGTTACAGAGATAGGGAGGGTTGTATGGGTTGGAGGAGATTACAGAGGTAGGGAGGGTTGTAGGGGCTGGAGGAGGTTACAGAGATAGGGAGGGGTGTAGGGGCTGGAGGAGGTTACAGAGATAGGGAGGGTTGTATGGGCTGGAGGAGGTTACAGAGATAAGGAGGGTTGTATGGGCTGGAGGAGGTTACAGAGATAGGGAGGGTTGTCGGGGCTGGAGGAGGTTACAGTGATGGGGACGAGGTCATAGTGGGGATTTGGACAGGAGATGAGTGACCTGTATAATAGGATCAGGAGCCAATGTCGATCAGGGAGCAGAGGGGGTGATGAGTGAATGGGACTCAGTGTGAGTTAGGGACACAGGGACAGCAGAGTTCTGGATGAGCTGGAGTTTATCGAAGGTGGAAGATGGGACACCAGCTGAGAAAGTGCTAGAATGTTTAATCCTGGCAGTAACAGTGACCGCGGGGTTGGAGTTTCAGCCGCTGAATCACCCCAGAACCTGGGGAAGCCCCTGTATTTGAATGAAAGGCCCAGGTGGGCACAGACCCCTCTTAAACCCCACGTCACTCAGAGCCGTGAAATTCAGTCTGTGAGGAGATCCCGGTGAGAATCCCTCCAGGAAATTCCGAGAGCTCTCATCCTGAACGTGGGACATTCCCACTCGGAATACTGGATCCCACTTCCTGCTCCAAATTCCTTTCATTCTCCATCTTGGCACTGGACAGACTGGCAGTGAACGCCCCCCTCGTTGGCTGCTGCTGGGATCTTGCTGTGCACGGTTGGGTGACCTGTGATTTTCCTGATGTAATGATGGTGGGTGGCTCTCTGGAAATAGCCCATGGGCGGCTGCGACTCTTTGAGGTTGTTCCCAAGGCTGTCGGAAAATTCTTCTCCTCTTCCTCATCGCCCACTCCCTCATCTCCCCGATTCCTCCTACTCCTCATCCATCCACCTCGGAGACAGGTCCCTGTGTCCCTCCTCCGGCAGCGCCTGAGTGACCTCCTCGCAACTCTGTGAAGGAGACAGGAGTCACAACGATTGGTATCAGGAGCTCCAGACCCTCCTTTCTGGGTGTGTGACGCTGAGGGAGTGTCCGGAGGGAGGGCGAGGGGAAAGTGAGGGGGGGGAGAGAGGAGGGAGGGGTGAGAGGAGGAGGGAGAGGAGGTGAGAGGGGAGGAAAGAGAGGGGAGGTGAGGAGAGGGATTAAGGGAATGAGTGAAAGGGAAATCGGAGAAGAGGGAACAGAGATAGGGGAGGGAAGGGGAGGGCAGAGGAGGGGAGAGTTGAGGGAAGGGAGAGCAGAGGTGAGGGTGAGGTGAGGAGAAGGAGATGGGAAGAAGGGAATGGGAGGAGGAGGAGGGAATGGGGAGAAGAGAGGGGAGTGAAGGAGATGAGAGGGGAGGAAGCGGGGAATACGGGAAGGGAAGGCGAGAGGGAGATGGAGACTGGAGGGTCGATGCAGGAGGGAACAGGACAGGAGGTGGGATGAGATGGGGAAGAGGAGGGGGTGTAAGAGGGAAGTGGGGAGGGGGAGGGTGATAAGTGAAGGAATCACCTACCTTCTCGAATTTGTCCTCGTGCTCTTTTGCCCCCCAAATCCGTGCCTGAGAGAAGAGAGAAGGAGGGAGGTCAGTGACCCCAGTCCTGAGACAGTGCTGGACCCCTGATCTCCTTCTCTCTCTGTCACTTCTCCCCCTCTCTCTATCTCTGTCTCTCTGTCACGTCTCACACTCTCTCTATCTCTGTCTCTCTGTCACGTCTCACACTCTCTCTATCTCTGTCTCTCTGTCACGTCTCCCTCTCTCTCTATCTCTGTCTCTCTGTCACGTCTCCCTCTCTCTCTATCTCTGTCTCTCTGTCACTTCTCCCTCTATCTCTGTCTCCCTGTCACGTCTCCATCTCTCTCTATCTCTGTCTCTCTGTCACGTCTCACACTCTCTCTATCTCTGTCTCTCTGTCACGTCTCACACTCTCTCTATCTCTGTCTCTCTGTCACGTCTCCCTCTCTCTCTATCTCTGTCTCTCTGTCACGTCTCACACTCTCTCTATTTCTGTCTCTCTGTCACGTCTCCCTCTCTCTCTATCTCTGTCTCTCTGTCACTTCTCCCTCTATCTCTGTCTCCCTGTCACGTCTCCATCTCTCTCTATCTCTGTCTCTCTGTCAAGTCTCCCACTCTCTCTATCTCTGTCTCTCTGTCACGTCTCCCTCTCTCTCTATCTCTGTCTCTCTGTCACGTCTCCCTCTCTCTCTATCTCTGTCTCTCTGTCACTTCTCCCTCTATCTCTGTCTCCCTGTCACGTCTCCATCTCTCTCTATCTCTGTCTCTCTGTCACGTCTCACACTCTCTCTATCTCTGTCTCTCTGTCACGTCTCACACTCTCTCTATCTCTGTCTCTCTGTCACGTCTCCCTCTCTCTCTATCTCTGTCTCTCTGTCACGTCTCACACTCTCTCTATTTCTGTCTCTCTGTCACGTCTCCCTCTCTCTCTATCTCTGTCTCTCTGTCACTTCTCCCTCTATCTCTGTCTCCCTGTCACGTCTCCATCTCTCTCTATCTCTGTCTCTCTGTCAAGTCTCCCACTCTCTCTATCTCTGTCTCTCTGTCACGTCTCACAATCTATCTCTCTCTCTGTCAAGTCTCACACTCTCTCTATCTCTGTCTCTCTGTCAGGTCTCCCTCTCTCTGTCTCTCTGTCACGTCTCCCTTTCTCTCTATCTCTGTCTCTGTCACGTCTCCCTCTCTCTGTATATCTGTCACATCTCCCTCTCTCTATCTCTGTCTCTCTGTCACGTCTCCCTCTCTCTGTATCTCTGTCACATCTCCCTCTATCTTTATCTCTCTCTCTCTGTCACTTCTCCCTCTATCTCTGTCTCCCTGTCACGTCTCCCTCTCTCTCTATCTCTGTCTCTCTGTCATGTCTCCCTCTCTCTGTATCTCTGTCTCACTGTGACGTCACCCTCTCTCTCTATCTCTGTCTCTCTGTCACGTCTCTCCATCTCTCTATCTCTGTCTCACTGTCACGTCACCCTCTCTCTCTATCTCTGTCTCTCTGTCACGTCTCTCCATCTCTCTATCTCTGTCTCTCTATAACGTCTCCCTCTCTCTCTATCTCTCTGTCATGTCTCCCTCTCTCTCTACCTCTGTCTCTCTATCACGTCTCCCTCTCTCTCTATCTCTGTCTCTCTGTCATGTCTACCTCTCTCTTTATCTCTCTCTCTCTGTCTCGTCCCCCTCTCTCTCTATCTCTGTCTCTCTGTCACGTCTCCCTCTCTCTGTATCTCTGTCACATCTCCCTCTATCTCTATCTCTCTCTCTCTGTCACTTCTCCCTCTATCTCTGTCTCCCTGTAACGTCTCCCTCTCTCTCTATCTCTGTCTCTCTGTCACTTCTCCCTCTATCTCTGTCTCCCTGTCACGTCTCCATCTCTCTCTATCTCTCTCTCTGTCAAGTCTCCCACTCTCTCACTCTCGCTGTCACGTCCCCCTCTCTCTTTATCTCTGTCTCCCTGTCACGTCTCACTCTTTCTCAATGTCTGTGTCCCTGACACATCTCCGTCTCTATCTCTGTCTCTCTGTCACGTCTCTCCCTCTCTCTATCTCTGTCTCTCTGTCACGTCTCTCCCTCTCTCTATCTCTGTCTCTCTGTCACGTCTCCCTCTCTCTCTATCTCTCTCTCTCTGTCTCGTCCCCTCTCTCTCTATCTCTGTCTCTCTGTCATGTCTCCCTCTCTCTATCTTTGTCTCTCTGTCACGTCACCCTCTCTCTATCTCTGTCTCTCTGTCACGTCTCTCCCTCTCTATATCTCTGTCTCTCTGTCACGTCTCCCTCTCTCTCTGTCTCTCTGTCACTTCTCCCTCTCTCTCTATCTCTCTATCTCTGTCTCGTCCCCTCTCTCTCTATCTCTATCTGTCACCTCTCCCTCTCTCTCAATCTCTGTCTCTCTGTCACGTCTCCCTCTCGATCTTTCTCTGATACGTCTCCCTCCCTATCTATCTCTGTCTCTCTGTAATGTCTCCCTCTCTCTCTCTCTCGCTGTCACGTCCCCCTCTCTCTCTATCTCTGTCTCTCTGTCATGTCTCCCTCTCTCTCAATCTCTGTCTCTCTGTCATGTCTCCCTCTCTCTCTCTCTCGCTGTCACGTCCCCCTCTCTCCTTTTCTCTGTCTCTCTGTCACCTCTCCCTCTCTCTATCTCTGTCTCTCTATAACGTCTCCCTCTCTCTCTATCTCTCTGTCACTTCTCCCACTCTCTCTATCTCTCTCTCTCTGTCTCGTCCCCTCTCTCTCAATCTCTGTCTCTCTGTCACGTCTCCCTCTCGATCTTTCTCTGTCACGTCTCCCTCCCTCTCTATCTCTATCTCTCTGTCATGACTCCCTCTCTCTCTACCTCTGTCTCTCTATCACGTCTCCCTCTCGATCTTTCTCTGATACGTTTCCCTCCCTATCTATCTCTGTCTCTCTGTCATGTCTCCCTCTCTCTCTCTCTCTGTCACATCCCCCTCTCTCTCTATCTCTGTCTCTCTGTCACGTCTCCCTCTCTCTCTATCTCTGTCTCTCTGTCATGTCTCCCTCTCTCTCTCTCTCTGTCACATCCCACTCTCTCTCTATCTCTGTCTCTCTGTCATGTCTCCATCTCTCTCTCTATCTCTGTCTCTCTGTCACGTCTCCCTATCTCTCTATCTCTGTCTCTCTGTCACGTCTCCCTCTCTCTCTATCTCTGTATCTCTGTCACATCTCCCTCTATCTTTATCTCTCTCTCTGTCACTTCTCCCTCTATCTCTGTCTCCCTGTCACGTCTCCCTCTCTCTCTATCTCTGTCTCTCTGTCACGTCTCTGCATCTCTCTATCTCTGTCTCTCTATAACGTCTCCCTCTCTCTCTATCTCTCTGTCACTTCTCCCACTCTCTCTATCTCTCTCTCTCTGTCTCGTCCCCTCTCTCTCAATCTCTGTCTCTCTGTCACGTCTCCCTCTCGATCTTTCTCTGTCACGTCTCCCTCTCTCTCTACCTCTGTCTCTCTATCACGTCTCCCTCTATCTCTATTTCTGTCTCTCTGTCATGTCTCCCTCACTCTCTATCTCTGTCTCACTGTCACATCTCCCTCTCTCTCAAAGTCTGTCTCCGTGACACGTCTCCGTATCTCTCTATCTCTGTCTCTCTGTCACGTCTCTCCCTCTCTCTATCTCTGTCTCTCTATAACGTCTCCCTCTCTCTCTATCTCTCTGTCACTTCTCTCTCTCTCTCTATCTCTCTCTCTCAGTCTCGTCCCCTCCCTCTCTATCTCTGTCTCTCTGTCACCTCTCCCTCTCGATCTTTCTCTGTCACGTCTCCCTCTCTCTCTATCTCTGTCTCTCTGTCATGTCTCCCTCTCTCTCTCTCTGTCTGTCTCTCTGTCACGTCTCCCTCTATCTTTATCTCTGTCTTTCTGTCACCTCACCCTCTCTCTCTTTATTTGTCTCTGTGTCACGTCTCCCTCTCTCTCTATCTCTGCCTCTGTCACAACACACTCTCTCTCTATCCCTGTTCCTCTGTTACATCTCCCTCTCTCTCTATCTCTGTCTCTCTGTCAAGTCTCCCTCGCTATCTCTGTCTCTCTGTCATGTCTCCCTCTCTCTCTATCTCTGTCTCTCTGTCACGTCTCTCTCTCTCTCTATCTCTGTCTCTCTGTCACGTCTCCCTCTATCTCTATCTCTGTCTCTATGTCATGTCTCCCTCCCTCTCTATCTCTCTCTCTCTGTCACGTCTCCCTCTCTCCCTATCTCTGTCTCTCTGTCATGTCTCCCTCTCTCTATCGCTGTCTCTCTGTCACGTCTCCCTCTCTCTCTATCTACGTCTCTCTCTGTCACGTCTCCTTCCCTATCAATCTCTGTCTCTCAGTCATGTCTCCCTCTCTCTCTACCTCTGTCTCTCTATCATGTCTCCCTCTCTCTCTATCTCTGTCCCTATGTCACGTCTCCCCCTCTCTCAATCTCTGTCTCTCTGTCACGTCCCCCTCTCTTTCTATCTCTGTCTCTCTGTCACGTCCCCCTCTCTCTCTATCTCTGTCTCCCTGTCATGTCTCCCTCTCTCTCTATATCTCTCTCTCTGTCATGTCTCCCTCTCTCTCTATATCTCTCTCTCTGTCACGTCTCCCTCTCTCTCTCCCTCTCTCTGTCACATCTCCCTCTCTATCTCTCTCTCCCTCTGTCACGTTTCCCTCCCTATCTATCTCTGTCTGTCTGTCATGTCGCCCTCTCTCTCTACCTCTGTCTCTCTGTCACCTCGCCCTCTCTCTCTATCTCTGTCTCCCTGTCCTGTCTCCCTCTCTCTCCACCTCTGTCTCTCTATCACGTCTCCCTCTCTCTATATCTCTCTCTCTCTGTCACGTCCCCCTCTCTATCTATATCTGTCTCTCTGTCACATCCCCATCTCTCTCTATATCTGTCTCTCTGTCACCTCTCCCTCTCTCTCTATCTCTGTCAAATCTCCCTCTCTCTCTATCACTGTCCCTGTGTCACGTCTCCCCCACTCTTTATCTCTGTCTCTCTGTCACGTCTCCCTCTCTCTCTATCTCTGTCTCTCTGTCACGTCTCCCTCTCTCTCTATCTCTGTCTCTCTGTCACGTCTCCCTCTCTCTCTCTATCTCTCTCTGTCATGTCTCTCTCTCTCTCTATCTCTGTCTCTCTGACATGTCTCCATCTCTATCTCTTTCTCTCTCTCTCTATCTCTGTCTCTCTGTCACGTCTCCCTCTCTCTCTCTATCTCTCTCTGTCATGTCTCTCTCTCTCTCTATCTCTGTCTCTCTGACATGTCTCCATCTCTCTCTATCTCTGTCTCTCTCTCTCTATCTCTGTCTCTCTGTCATGTCTCCCTCTCTATCTATCTCTGTCCCTCTCTCACGTCTCCCTCTCTCTATCGCTGTCTGTCTGTCACGGATCAATCTATCTCTATCTCTGTCTCTTTGTCATGTCTCCCTCTCTCTCTATCTCTGTCTCTCTATAACGTCTCCCTCTCTCTCTATCTGTCTCTGTCAAATCTCCCTCCCTCTCTATGTCTGTCTCTCTGTCACCTCTCCCTCTATCTCTATCTCTGTCTCTCTGTCACGTCTGCCTCTCTCTCTCTCGCTGTTTCCCTGTCACCTCTCCCTCTCTCTCTATCTCTGTCTCATTGTCATGTCTCCCTCTCTCTCTCTCACTGTCTGTCTGACACGAACCCCTCTCTCTCTATCTCTGTCTCTCTGTCACGTCTCCTTCTCTATCTCTGTCTCTCTGTCACGTCTCTCTCTCTCTATCTCTTTCTCTCTGTCACGTCTCCCTCTCTCTCTCTATCTCTCTCTGTCACGTCTCTCTCTCTCTCTATCTCTGTCTCTCTGTCAAATCTCCCTCTCTCTCTATGTCTGTCTCTCTGTCATGTCTCCCTCTATCTCTATCTCTGTCTCTCTTTCACGTCTCCATCTCTCTCTATCCCTGTTTCCCGGTCGCCTCTCCCTCTCTCTCTATCTCTGTCTCATCGTCACGTCTCCCTCTATCTCTCTCACTGTCTCTCTGACACGATCCCCTCTCTCTATCTATGTGTCTCTCTGTCACGTCTCCCTCCCTCTCTATCTCTGTCTCTCTGTCACATCTCCCTCTCTCTCTACCTCTGTCTCTCTATAACGTCTCCCTCTCTCTCAATATCTGTCTCTCTGTAATGTCTCCCTCTCTCTCTATCTCTGTCTCTCTGTCATGTCTCCCTCTCTCTCTATCTCTGTCTCTCTGTAATGTCTCCCTCTCTCTCTATCTCTCTCTGTCACATCCCCCTCTCTATCTATATCTGTCTCCTTGTCATGTCTCCGTCTCTCTCTCTGTCTGTCTCTCTGTCACGTCTCCCTCTATCTTTATCAGTCTCTCTGTCACCTCTCCCTCTCTCTCTTTATCTGTCTCTGTGTCACATCTCACTCTCTCTCTATCTCTGTCTCTGTCACAACTCCCTCTCTCTCTATCCCTGTTTCCCTGTTAAATCTCCCTCTCTGTCTCTCTGTCACGTCTCCCTCTCTATCTCTGTCTCTCTGTCACGTCTCACTCTCTCTCTATCTCTGTCTCTTTATCACGTCTCCTTCTCTATCTCTGTTTCTCTGTCACGTCTCCCTTTCTCTCTATCTCTGTCTCTCTGTCACGTCTCCCTCTCTCTCTCTATCTCTCTCTGTCATGTCTCTCTCTCTCTCTATCTCTGTCTCTCTGACATGTCTCCATCTCTCTCTATCTCTGTCTCTCTCTCTCTATCTCTGTCTCTCTGTCATGTCTCCCTCTCTATCTATCTCTGTCCCTCTGTCACGTCTCCCTCTCTCTATCGCTGTCTGTCTGTCACGGCTCAATCTCTCTCTATCTCTGTCTATTTGTCATGTCTCCCTCTCTCTCTATCTCTGTCTCTCTATAACGTCTCCCTCTCTCTCTATCTGTCTCTCTGTCAAATCTCCCTCCCTCTCTATGTCTGTCTCTCTGTCACCTCTCCCTCTATCTCTATCTCTGTCTCTCTGTCACGTCTGCCTCTCTCTCTCTCGCTGTTTCCCTGTCACCTCTCCCTCTCACTCTATCTCTGTCTCATTGTCATGTCTCCCTCTATCTCTCTGTCTGTCTCTCTGTCACCTCTCCCTCTATCTGTATCTCTGTCTCTCTGTCACGTCTGCCTCTCTCTCTCTCGCTGTTTCCGTGTCACCTCTCCCTCTCTCTCTATCTCTGTCTCATCGTCACGTCTCCCTCTCTCTCTCTCACTGTCTCTCTGACATGATCCCCTCTCTCTATCTATGTGTCTCTCTGTCACGTCTCCCTCCCTCTCTATCTCTGTCTCTCTGTCACGTCTCCCTCTCTCTCTGCCTCTGTCTCTCTATAACGTCTCCCTCTCTCTCAATATCTGTCTCTCTGTAATGTCTCCCTCTCTCTCTATCTCTGTCTCTCTGTCAAATCTCCCTCTCTCTCTATGTCTGTCTGTCGGTCATGTCTCCCTCTATCTCTACCTCTGTCTCTCTGTCACGTCTCCATCTCTCTCTATCCCTGTTTCCCTGTCACCTCTCCCTCTCTCTCTATCTCTGTCTCATCGTCACGTCTCCCTCTCTCTCTCTCACTGTCTCTCTGACATGATCCCCTCTCTCTATCTATGTGTCTCTCTGTCACGTCTCCCTCCCTCTCTATCTCTGTCTCTCTGTCACGTCTCCCTCTCTCTCTGCCTCTGTCTCTCTATAACGTCTCCCTCTCTCTCAATATCTGTCTCTCTGTAATGTCTCCCTCTCTCTCTATCTCTGTCTCTCTGTCACGTCTCCCTCTCTCTCTATCTCTCTCTGTCACATCCCCCTCTCTATCTATATCTGTCTCCTTGTCATGTCTCCCTCTCTCTCTCTCTCTGTCTCTCTGTCACCTCTCCCTCTCTCTCTTTATCTGTCTCTGTGTCACATCTCACTCTCTCTCTATCTCTGTCTCTGTCACAACTCCCTCTCTCTCTATCCCTGTTTCCCTGTTAAATCTCCCTCTCTGTCTCTCTGTCACGTCTCCCTCTTTATCTCTGTCTCTCTGTCACGTCCCCCTCTCTCTCTATCTCTGTTTCTTTATCACGTCCCCTTCTCTATCTCTGTCTCTCTGTCACGTCTCCCTCTCTCTCTATCTCTGTCTCTCTGTCACGTCTCCCTCTCTCTATCTCTCTCTGTCATGTCTCTCTCTCTCTCTATCTCTGTCTCTCTGACCTGTCTCCATCTCTCTCTATCTCTGTCTCTCTCTCTCTATCTCTGTCTCTCTGTCATGTCTCCCTCTCTATCTATCTCTGTCCCTCTGTCACGTCTCCCTCTCTCTATCGCTGTCTGTCTGTCATGGCTCAATCTCTCTCTATCTCTGTCTCTTTGTCATGTCTCCCTCTCTCTCTATCTCTCTCTGTCACATCCCACTCTCTATCTATGTCTGTCTCCCTGTCATGTCTCCCTCTCTGTCTCTGTCTGTCTCTCTGTCACGTCTCCCTCTATCTTTATCAGTCTCCCTGTCACCTCTCCCTCTCTCTCTTTATGTGTCTCTGTGTCACATCTCACTCTCTCTCTATCTCTGTCTCTGTCACAACTCCCTCTCTCTCTATCCCTGTTTCCCTGTTAAATCTCCCTCTCTGTCTCTCTGTCACGTCTCCCTCTTTATCTCTGTCTCTCTGTCACGTCCCCCTCTCTCTCTATCTCTGTTTCTTTATCACGTCTCCTTCTCTATCTCTGTCCCTCTGTCACTTCTCCCTCTCTCTATCGCTGTCTGTCTGTCATGGCTCAATCTCTCTCTATCTCTGTCTCTTTGTCATGTCTCCCTCTCTCTCTATCTCTGTCTCTCTGTCAAATCTCCCTCTCTCTCTATCTCTGTCTCTCTGTCACGTCTCCATCTCTCTCTATCTCTGTCTCTCTGTCACGTCTCCCTCTCTATCTCTGTCTCTCTGTCACGTCCCCCTCTCTATCTCTGTCTCCCTGTCATGTCTCCCTCTCTCTCTATATCTCTCTCTCTGTCACGTCTCCCTCTCTCTCTCCCTCTCTCTGTCACATCTCCCTGTCGATCTCTCTCTCCCTCTGTCACGTTTCCCTCCCTATCTATCTCTGTCTCTCTGTCATGTCGCCCTCTCTCTCTACCTCTGTCTCTCTGTCACCTCGCCCTCTCTCTGTATCTCTGTCTCCCTGTCCTGTCTCCCTCTCTCTCCACCTCTGTCTCTCTATCACGTCTCCCTCTCTCTCTATCTCTCTCTCTCTGTCACGACCCCTCTCTATCTATATCTGTCTCTCTGTCACATCCCCATCTCTCTCTATATCTGGCTCTCTGTCACCTCTCCCTCTCTCTCTATCTCTGTCTCTCGGTCAAATCTCCCTCTCTCTTTATCACTGTCCCTGTGTCACGTCTCCCCCACTCTTTATCTCTGTCTCTCTGTCATGTCTCCCTCTCTCTCTATCTCTGTCTCTCTGTCACGTCTCCCTCTCTATCTCTGCCTCTCTGTCATGTCTCCCCCAGTATTTATCTCTGTCTCTCTGTCACGTCTCCCTCTCTCTCTATCTCTGTCTCTTTATCACGTCTCCTTCTCTATCTCTGTCTCTCTGTCACGTCTCCCTCTCTCTCTCTATCTCTCTCTGTCATGTCTCCCTCTCTATCTAACTCTGTCCCTCTGTCACGTCTCCCTCTCTCTATCGCTGTCTGTCTGTCATGGCTCAATCTCTCTCTATCTCTGTCTCTCTGTAATGTCTCCCTCTCTCTCTATCTCTGTCTCTCTGTCTCGTCTCGCTTTCTATCTATATCTGTCTCTCTGTCACGTCTCCCTCTCTCTCTATCTCTGTCTCTCTGTCACGTCCCCCTCTCTCTCTATCTATGTCTCTCTGTAACGTCTCCCTCTCTCTCTATTTCTGTCTCTCTGTCACGTCTCCCTCTCTCTCTCTATCTCTCTGTCACGTCTCCCTCTCTCTCAATATCTGTCTCTCTGTAATGTCTCCCTCGCTCTCTATCTCTGTCTCCCTGTCATGTCTCCCTCTCTCTCTCTGTCTGTCTCTCTGTCACGTCTCCCTCTATCTTTATCTCTGTCTCTCTGTCACAACTCCCTCTCTGTCTATCCCTGTTTCCCTGTCACGTGTCCCTCTCTCTCTATCCCTGTTTCCCTGTCACGTCTCCCTCTCTCTCTATCTCTGTCTCATTGTCACATCTCCCTCTCTCTCTCTCTGTCTCTCTGACACGATCCCCACTCTCTCTATCTCTGTCTGTCTCTCACGTCTCCCTCTCTCTCTATCGCTGTCTCTCTCTCATGACTCCTTCTCTATCTCTGTCACGTCTCCTTCTCTCTCTATCTCTGTCTCTCTGTCACGTCTCCTTCTCTCTCTATATCTCTCTCTCTGTCACGTCTCCCTCTCTATCTCTGTCTCTCTGTAATGTCTCCCTCTCTCTCTATCTCTGTCTCTCTGTCACGTCTCCATCTCTCTCTATCTCTGTCTCTCTGTCACGTCTCCCTCTCTATCTCTGTCTCTCTGTCACGTCCCCCTCTCTATCTCTGTCTCCCTGTCATGTCTCCCTCTCTCTCTATATCTCTCTCTCTGTCACGTCTCCCTCTCTCTCTCCCTCTCTCTGTCACATCTCCCTGTCGATCTCTCTCTCCCTCTGTCACGTTTCCCTCCCTATCTATCTCTGTCTCTCTGTCATGTCGCCCTCTCTCTCTACCTCTGTCTCTCTGTCACCTCGCCCTCTCTCTGTATCTCTGTCTCCCTGTCCTGTCTCCCTCTCTCTCCACCTCTGTCTCTCTATCACGTCTCCCTCTCTCTCTATCTCTCTCTCTCTGTCACGACCCCTCTCTATCTATATCTGTCTCTCTGTCACATCCCCATCTCTCTCTATATCTGGCTCTCTGTCACCTCTCCCTCTCTCTCTATCTCTGTCTCTCGGTCAAATCTCCCTCTCTCTTTATCACTGTCCCTGTGTCAAGTCTCCCCCACTCTTTATCTCTGTCTCTCTGTCACGTCTCCCTCTCTCTCTATCTCTGTCTCTCTGTCACGTCTCCCTCTCTATCTCTGCCTCTCTGTCATGTCTCCCCCAGTATTTATCTCTGTCTCTCTGTCACGTCTCCCTCTCTCTCTATCTCTGTCTCTTTATCACGTCTCCTTCTCTATCTCTGTCTCTCTGTCACGTCTCCCTCTCTCTCTCTATCTCTCTCTGTCATGTCTCCCTCTCTATCTAACTCTGTCCCTCTGTCACGTCTCCCTCTCTCTATCGCTGTCTGTCTGTCACGGCTCAATCTCTCTCTATCTCTGTCTCTCTGTAATGTCTCCCTCTCTCTCTATCTCTGTCTCTCTGTCTCGTCTCGCTTTCTATCTATATCTATCTCTCTGTCACGTCTCCCTCTCTCTCTATCTCTGTCTCTCTGTCACGTCCCCCTCTCTCTCTATCTATGTCTCTCTGTAACGTCTCCCTCTCTCTCTATTTCTGTCTCTCTGTCACGTCTCCCTCTCTCTCTCTATCTCTCTGTCACGTCTCCCTCTCTCTCAATATCTGTCTCTCTGTAATGTCTCCCTCGCTCTCTATCTCTGTCTCCCTGTCATGTCTCCCTCTCTCTCTCTGTCTGTCTCTCTGTCACGTCTCCCTCTATCTTTATCTCTGTCTCTCTGTCACAACTCCCTCTCTGTCTATCCCTGTTTCCCTGTCACGTGTCCCTCTCTCTCTATCCCTGTTTCCCTGTCACGTCTCCCTCTCTCTCTATCTCTGTCTCATTGTCACATCTCCCTCTCTCTCTCTCTGTCTCTCTGACACGATCCCCACTCTCTCTATCTCTGTCTGTCTCTCACGTCTCCCTCTCTCTCTATCGCTGTCTCTCTCTCATGACTCCTTCTCTATCTCTGTCACGTCTCCTTCTCTCTCTATCTCTGTCTCTCTGTCACGTCTCCTTCTCTCTCTATATCTCTCTCTCTGTCACGTCTCCCTCTCTATCTCTGTCTCTCTGTAATGTCTCCCTCTCTCTCTATCTCTGTCTCTCTGTCACGTCTCCATCTCTCTCTATCTCTGTCTCTCTGTCACGTCTCCCTCTCTATCTCTGTCTCTCTGTCACGTCCCCCTCTCTATCTCTGTCTCCCTGTCATGTCTCCCTCTCTCTCTATATCTCTCTCTCTGTCACGTCTCCCTCTCTCTCTCCCTCTCTCTGTCACATCTCCCTGTCGATCTCTCTCTCCCTCTGTCACGTTTCCCTCCCTATCTATCTCTGTCTCTCTGTCATGTCGCCCTCTCTCTCTACCTCTGTCTCTCTGTCACCTCGCCCTCTCTCTGTATCTCTGTCTCCCTGTCCTGTCTCCCTCTCTCTCCACCTCTGTCTCTCTATCACGTCTCCCTCTCTCTCTATCTCTCTCTCTCTGTCACGACCCCTCTCTATCTATATCTGTCTCTCTGTCACATCCCCATCTCTCTCTATATCTGGCTCTCTGTCACCTCTCCCTCTCTCTCTATCTCTGTCTCTCGGTCAAATCTCCCTCTCTCTTTATCACTGTCCCTGTGTCACGTCTCCCCCACTCTTTATCTCTGTCTCTCTGTCACGTCTCCCTCTCTCTCTATCTCTGTCTCTCTGTCACGTCTCCCTCTCTATCTCTGCCTCTCTGTCATGTCTCCCCCAGTATTTATCTCTGTCTCTCTGTCACGTCTCCCTCTCTCTCTATCTCTGTCTCTTTATCACGTCTCCTTCTCTATCTCTGTCTCTCTGTCACGTCTCCCTCTCTCTCTCTATCTCTCTCTGTCATGTCTCCCTCTCTATCTAACTCTGTCCCTCTGTCACGTCTCCCTCTCTCTATCGCTGTCTGTCTGTCACGGCTCAATCTCTCTCTATCTCTGTCTCTCTGTAATGTCTCCCTCTCTCTCTATCTCTGTCTCTCTGTCTCGTCTCGCTTTCTATCTATATCTGTCTCTCTGTCACGTCTCCCTCTCTCTCTATCTCTGTCTCTCTGTCACGTCCCCCTCTCTCTCTATCTATGTCTCTCTGTAACGTCTCCCTCTCTCTCTATTTCTGTCTCTCTGTCACGTCTCCCTCTCTCTCTCTATCTCTCTGTCACGTCTCCCTCTCTCTCAATATCTGTCTCTCTGTAATGTCTCCCTCGCTCTCTATCTCTGTCTCCCTGTCATGTCTCCCTCTCTCTCTCTGTCTGTCTCTCTGTCACGTCTCCCTCTATCTTTATCTCTGTCTCTCTGTCACAACTCCCTCTCTGTCTATCCCTGTTTCCCTGTCACGTGTCCCTCTCTCTCTATCCCTGTTTCCCTGTCACGTCTCCCTCTCTCTCTATCTCTGTCTCATTGTCACATCTCCCTCTCTCTCTCTCTGTCTCTCTGACACGATCCCCACTCTCTCTATCTCTGTCTGTCTCTCACGTCTCCCTCTCTCCCTATCGCTGTCTCTCTCTCATGACTCCTTCTCTATCTCTGTCACGTCTCCTTCTCTCTCTATCTCTGTCTCTCTGTCACGTCTCCTTCTCTCTCTATATCTCTCTCTCTGTCACGTCTCCCTCTCTATCTCTGTCTCTCTGTAATGTCTCCCTCTCTCTCTATCTCTGTCTCCCTGTCATGTCTCCCTCTCTCTCTATATCTCTCTCTCTGTCACGTCTCCCTCTCTCTCTCCCTCTCTCTGTCACATCTCCCTCTCGATCTCTCTCTCCCTCTGTCACGTTTCCCTCCCTATCTATCTCTGTCTGTCTGTCATGTCGCCCTCTCTCTCTACCTCTGCCTCTCTGACACCTCTCCCTCTCTCTCTATCTCTGTCTCCCTGTCCTGTCTCCCTCTATCTCCACCTCTGTCTCTCTATCACGTCTCCCTCTCTCTCTATCTCTCTCTCTTTGTCACGTCCCCCTCTCTATCTATATCTGTCTCTCTGTCACATCCCCATCTCTCTCTATATCTGTCTCTCTGTCACCTCTCCCTCTCTCTCTATCTCTGTCAAATCTCCCTCTCTCTCTATCACTGTCCCTGTGTCACGTCTCCCCCACTCTTTATCTCTGTCTCTCTGTCACGTCTCCCTCTCTCTCTATCTCTGTCTCTTTATCACGTCTCCTTCTCTATCTCTGTCTCTCTGTCACGTCTCCCTCTCTCTCTATCTCTGTCTCTCTGTCACGTCTCCCTCTCTCTCTCTATCTTTCTCTGTCATGTCTCTCTCTCTCTCTATCTCTGTCTCTCTGTCACGTCTCCCTCTCTCTCTATCTCTGTCTCTCTGTCACGTCTCCCTCTCTCTCTCTATCTCTCTCTGTCATGTCTCTCTCTCTCTCTATCTCTGTCTCTCTGACATGTCTCCATCTCTCTCTATCTCTGTCTCTCTCTCTCTATCTCTGTCTCTCTGTCATGTCTCCCTCTCTATCTATCTCTGTCCCTCTGTCACGTCTCCCTCTCTCGATCGCTGTCTGTCTGTCACGGCTCAATCTCTCTCTATCTCTGTCTCTTTGTCACATCTCCCTCTCTCTCTATCTGTCTCTCTGTCAAATCTCCCTCTCTCTCTTTGTCTGTCTCTCTGTCACCTCTCCCTCTATCTCTATCTCTGTCTCTCTGTCACGTCTGCCTCTCTCTCTCTCGCTGTTTCCCTGTCCCCTCTCCCTCTCTCTCTATCTCTGTCTCATTGTCACGTCTCCCTCTCTGTCTCTCACTGTCTGTCTGACACGAACCCCTCTCTCTCTATCTCTGTCTCTCTGTCACGTCTCCTTCTCTATCTCTGTCTCTCTGTCACGTCTCTCTCTCTCTCTATCTCTTTCTCCCTGTCACGTCTCCCTCTCTCTCTCTATCTCTCTCTGTCACGTCTCTCTCTCTCTCTATTTCTGTCTCTCTGTCAAATCTCCCTCTCTCTCTATGTCTGTCTGTCTGTCATGTCTCCCTCTATCTCTATCTCTGTCTCTCTGTCACGTCTCCCTCTATCTCTATCTCTGTCTCTCTGTCACGTCTCCATCTCTATCTATCCCTGTTTCCCTGTCACCTCTCCCTCTCTCTCTATCTCTGTCTCACTGTCACGTCTCCCTCTCTCTCTCTCACTGTCTCTCTGACACGATCCCCTCTCTCTACCTATGTGTCTCTCTGTCACGTCTCCCTCCCTCTCTATCTCTTTCTCTCTGTCACGTCTCCCTCTCTCTCTACCTCTGTCTCTCTATAACGTCTCCCTCTCTCTCAATATCTGTCTCTCTGTAATGTCTCCCTCTCTCTCTATCTCTGTCTCCCTGTCATGTCTCCCTCTCTCTCTATCTCTGTCTCTCTGTCACGTCTCCCTCTCTATCTATATCTGTCTCCCTGTCATGTCTCCCTCTCTCTCTCTGTCTGTCTCTCTGTCACGTCTCCCTCTATCTTTATCTCAGTCTCTCTATCACCTCTCCCTCTCTCTCTTTATCTGTCTCTGTGTCACATCTCACTCTCTCTCTATCTCTGTCTCTGTCACAACTCCCTCTCTCTCTATCCCTGTTTCCCTGTTACATCTCCCTCTCTGTCTCTCTGTCACGTCTCCCTCTCCCTCTATCTCTGTCTCTCTGTCACGTCTTCCTCTCTATCTCTGTCTCTCTGTCACATCCCCATCTCTCTCTATCTATGTCTCTCTGTCACCTCTCCCTCTCTCTCTATCTCTGTGAAATCTCCCTCTCTCTCTCTATCTCTCTCTCTGTCACGTCTCTCAAACTCTTTATCTCTGTCTCTCTGTCACGTCTCCCTCTCTCTCTATCTCTGTCTCTGTGTCACGTCTCCCTCTCTTTCTATCTCTGTCTCTCTGTCAAGTCTCCCTCGCTATCTCTGTCTCTCTGTCACGTCTCCCTCTCTCTCTCTATCTCTCTCTCTATGTCATGTCTCCATCTCTCTCTATCTCTGTCTCTCTGTCATTTCTCCCTCTCTATCTATCTCTGTCCCTCTGTCACGTCTCCCTCTCTCGATCGCTGTCTGTCTGTCACGGCTCAATCTCTCTCTATCTCTGTCTCTTTGTCACATCTCCCTCTCTCTCTATCTGTCTCTCTGTCAAATCTCCCTCTCTCTCTTTGTCTGTCTCTCTGTCACCTCTCCCTCTATCTCTATCTCTGTCTCTCTATCAAGTCTGCCTCTCTCTCTCTCGCTGTTTCCCTGTCCCCTCTCCCTCTCTCTCTATCTCTGTCTCATTGTCACGTCTCCCTCTCTGTCTCTCACTGTCTGTCTGACACGAACCCCTCTCTCTCTATCTCTGTCTCTCTGTCACGTCTCCTTCTCTATCTCTGTCTCTCTGTCACGTCTCTCTCTCTCTCTATCTCTTTCTCTCTGTCACGTCTCCCTCTCTCTCTCTATCTCTCTCTGTCACGTCTCTCTCTCTCTCTATCTCTGTCTCTCTGTCAAATCTCCCTCTCTCTCTATGTCTGTCTGTCTGTCATGTCTCCCTCTATCTCTATCTCTGTCTCTCTGTCACGTCTCCCTCTATCTCTATCTCTGTCTCTCTGTCACGTCTCCATCTCTCTCTATCCCTGTTTCCCTGTCACCTCTCCCTCTCTCTCTATCTCTGTCTCACTGTCACGTCTCCCTCTCTCTCTCTCACTGTCTCTCTGACACGATCCCCTCTCTCTACCTATGTGTCTCTCTGTCACGTCTCCCTCCCTCTCTATCTCTGTCTCTCTGTCACGTCTCCCTCTCTCTCTACCTCTGTCTCTCTATAACGTCTCCCTCTCTCTCAATATCTGTCTCTCTGTAATGTCTCCCTCTCTCTCTATCTCTGTCTCCCTGTCATGTCTCCCTCTCTCTCTATCTCTGTCTCTCTGTAATGTCTCCCTCTCTCTCTATCTCTGTCTCTCTGTCACGTCTCCCTCTCTATCTATATCTGTCTCCCTGTCATGTCTCCCTCTCTCTCTCTGTCTGTCTCTCTGTCACGTCTCCCTCTATCTTTATCTCAGTCTCTCTATCACCTCTCCCTCTCTCTCTTTATCTGTCTCTGTGTCACATCTGACTCTCTCTCTATCTCTGTCTCTGTCACAACTCCCTCTCTCTCTATCCCTGTTTCCCTGTTACATCTCCCTCTCTGTCTCTCTGTCACGTCTCCCTCTCTCTCTATCTCTGTCTCTCTGTCACGTCTTCCTCTCTATCTCTGTCTCTCTGTCACGTCCCCCTCTCTCTCTATCTATGTCTCTCTGTAACGTCTCCCTCTCTCTCTATCTCTGTCTCTCTGTCACGTCTCCCTCTCTCTCTCTATCTCTCTCTCTGTCACGTCTCCCTCTATCTTTATCTCTGTCTCTCTGTCACCTCACCCTCTCTCTCTTTATTTGTCTCTGTGTCACGTCTCCCTCTCTTTCTATCTCTGTCTCTCTGTCAAGTCTCCCTCGCTATCTCTGTCTCTCTGTCACGTCTCCCTCTATTTCTATCTCTGTCTCTATGTCATGTCTCCCTCTCTCTCTATCTCTCTCTGTCACGTCTCCCTCTCTCCCTATCTCTGTCTCTCTGTCATGTCTCCCTCTCTCTCTACCTCTGTCTCTCTATCACGTATCCCTCTCTCTCTATCTCTGTCCCTATGTCACGCCTCCCCCTCTCTCAATATCTGCTTCTCTGTAATGTCTCCCTCTCTCTCTATCTCTGTCTCCCTGTCATGTCTCCCTCTCTCTCTATATCTCTCTCTCTGTCACGTAACCCTCTCTCTCTCCCTCTCTCTGTCACATCTCCCTCTCGATCTCTCTCTCCCTGTATCACGTTTCCCTCCCTATCTATCTCTGTCTCTCTGTCATGTCGCCCTCTCTCTCTATCTCTGTCTCCCTGTCCTGTCTCCCTCTCTCTCCACCTCTGTCTCTCTATCACGTCTCCCTCTCTCTCTATCTCTCTCTCTCTGTCACGTCCCCCTCTCTGTCTATATCTGTCTCTCTGTCACATCCCCATCTCTCTCTATATCTGTCTCTCTGTCACCTCTCCCTCTCTCTCTATCTCTGTGAAATCTCCCTCTCTCTCTATCACTGTCCCTGTGTCACGTCTCTCAAACTCTTTATCTCTGTCTCTCTGTCACGTCTCCCTCTCTCTCTATCTCTGTCTCTTTATCACGTCTCCTTCTCTATCTCTGTCTCTCTGTCACGTCTCCCTCTCTCTCCATCTCTGTCTCTCTTTCACGTCTCCCTCTCTCTCTCTATCTCTCTCTGTCATGTCTCCATCTCTCTCTATCTCTGTCTCTCTCTCTCTATCTCTGTCTCTCTGTCATGTCTCCCTCTCTATCTATCTCTGTCCCTCTGTCACTTCTCCCTCTCTCTATCGCTGTCTGTCTTTCACGGCTCAATCTCTCTCTATCTCTGTCTCTCTGTCATGTCTCCCTCTCTCTCTATCTCTGTCTCTCTATAACGTCTCCCTCTCTCTCTATCTGTCTCTCTGTCAAAACTCCCTCCCTCTCTATGTCTGTCTCTCTGTCACCTCTCCCTCTATCTCTATCTCTGTCTCTCTGTCACGTCTGCCTCTCTCTCTCTCGCTGTTTCCCTGTCCCCTCTCCCTCTCTCTCTATCTCTGTATCATTGTCAGGTCCCCCTCTCTCTCTCTCACTGTCTGTCTGACACGAACCCCTCTCTCTCTATCTCTGTCTCTCTGTCACGTCTCCTTCTCTATCTCTGTCTCTCTGTCACATCTGCCTCTCTCTCTCTCGCTGTTTCCCTGTCCCCTCTCCCTCTCTCTCTATCTCTGTATCATTGTCAGGTCTCCCTCTCTCTCTCTCACTGTCTGTCTGACACGAACCCCTCTCTCTCTATCTCTGTCTCTCTGTCACGTCTCCTTCTCTATCTCTGTCTCTCTGTCACGTCTCCCTCTCTCTCTATCTCTGTCTCTCAGTAATGTCTCCCTCTCTCTCTATCTCTGTCTCCCTGTCATGTCTCCCTCTCTCTATATCTCTGTCAAATCTCCCTCTCTCTCTATCACTGTCCCTGTGTCACGTCTCCCCCACTCTTTATCTCTGTCTCTCTGTCACGTCTCCCTCTCTCTCTATCTCTGTCTCTTTATCACGTCTCCTTCTCTATCTCTGTCTCTCTGTCACGTCTCCCTCTCTCTCTATCTCTGTCTCTCTGTCACGTCTCTCCCTCTCTCTCTATCTCTGTCTCTCTGTCACGTCTCCCTCTCTCTCTATCTCTGTCTCTTTATCACGTCTCCTTCTCTATCTCTGTCTCTCTGTCACGTCTCCCTCTCTCTCTATCTCTGTCTCTCTGTCACGTCTCTCCCTCTCTCTCTATCTCTGTCTCTCTGTCACGTCTCCCTCTCTCTCTCTATCTCTCTCTGTCATGTCTCTCTCTCTCTCTATCTCTGTCTCTCTGACATGTCTCCATCTCTCTCTATCTCTGTCTCTCTCTCTCTATCGCTGTCTGTCTGTCACGGCTCAATCTCTCTCTATCTCTGTCTCTTTATCATGTCTCCCTCTCTCTCTATCTCTGTCTCTCTATAACGTCTCCCTCTCTCTCTATCTGTCTCTCTGTCAAATCTCCCTCTCTCTCTATGTCTGTCTCTCTGTCACCTCTCCTTCTATCTCTATCTCTGTCTCTCTGTCACGTCTCCCTCTCTATCACTGTCTCTCTGTAATGTCTCCCTCTCTCTCTATCTCTGTCTCCCTGTCATGTCTCCCTCTCTCTCTATATCTCTCTCTCTGTCACGTCTCCCTCTCTCTCTCCCTCTCTCTGTCACATCTCCCTCTCGATCTCTCTCTCCCTCTGTCACGTTTCCCTCCCTATCTATCTCTGTCTCTCTGTCACGTTTCCCTCCCTATCTATCTCTGTCTGTCTGTCATGTCGCCCTCTCTCTCTACCTCTGTCTCTCTGTCACCTCTCCCTCTCTCTCTATCTCTGTCTCCCTGTCCTGTCTCCCTCTCTCTCTACCTCTGTCTCTCTGTCACCTCTCTATCTCTCTCTATCTCTGACTCCCTGTCCTGTCTCCCTCTCTCTCCACCTCTGTCTCTCTATCACGTCTCCCTCGCTCTCTATCTCTCTCTCTCTGTCACGTCCCCCTCTCTATCTATATCTGTCTCTCTGTCACATCCCCATCTCTCTCTATATCTGTCTCTCTGTCACCTCTCCCTCTCTCTCTATCTCTGTCATATCCCCCTCTCTCTCTATCACTGTCCCTGTGTCACGTCTCCCCCACTCTTTATCTCTGTCTCTCTGTCACGTCTCCCTCTCTCTCTATCTCTGTCTCTTTATCACGTCTCCTTCTCTATCTCTGTCTCTCTGTCACGTCTCCCTCTCTCTCTATCTCTGTCTCTCTGTCACGTCTCCCTCTCTCTCTCTATCTCTCTCTGTCATGTCTCTCTCTCTCTCTATCTCTGTCTCTCTGACATGTCTCCATCTCTCTCTATCTCTGTCTCTCTCTCTCTATCTCTGTCTCTCTGTCATGTCTCACTCTCTTTTTATCTCTGTCCCTCTGTCACGTCTCCCTCTCTCTATCGCTGTCTGTCTGTCACGGCTCAATCTCTCTCTATCTCTGTCTCTTTATCATGTCTCCCTCTCTCTCTATCTCTGTCTCTCTGACACGTCTCCCTCTCTCTCTATCTCTGTCTCTCTATAACGTCTCCCTCTCTCTCTATCTGTCTCTCTGTCAAATCTCCCTCTCTCTCTATGTCTGTCTCTCTGTCACCTCTCCCTCTAGCACTATCTCTGTCTCTCTGTCACGTCTGCCTCTCTTTCTCTCGCTGTTTCCCTGTCCCCTCTCTCTCTCTCTCTATCACTGTCTCATTGTCAGGTCTCCCTCTCTCTCTCTCTGTCTGTCTGACACGAACCCCTCTCTCTCTATCTCTGTCTCTCTGTCAAGTCTAATTCTCTATCTCTGTCTCTCTGTCACGTCTCTCTCTCTCTCTATCTCTGTCTCTCTGTCACGTCTCCCTCTCTCTCTATCTATCTCTGTCACGTCTCTATCTCTCTCTCTCTATCTCCGTCTCTCTGTCAAATCTCCCTCTCTCTCTATGTCTGTCTGTCTGTCATGTCTCCCTCTATCTCTATCTCTGTTTCTCTGTCACGTCTCCATCTCTCTCTATCCCTGTTTCCCTGTCACCTCTCCCTCTCTCTCTATCTCTGTCTCATCGTCACGTCTCCCTCTCTCTCTCTCACTGTCTCTCTGACACGATCCCCTCTCTCTATCTATGTGTCTCTCTGTCACGTCTCCCTCTCTCTCTACCTCTGTCTCTCTGTCACGTCTCCCTCTCTCTCTACCTCTGTCTCTCTATAACGTCTCCCTCTCTCTCTATCTCTCTCTCTCTGTCACATCCCCCTCTCTCTCTATCTCTGTCACCCTGTCATGTCTCCCTCTCTCTCTCTGTCTGTCTCTCTGTCACGTCTCCCTCTATCTTTATCAGTCTCTCTGTCACCTCTCCCTCTCTCTCTTTATGTGTCTCTGTGTCACATCTCAGTCTCTCTCTATCTCTGTCTCTGTCACAACTCCCTCTCTCTCTATCCCTGTTTCCCTGTTACATCTCCCTCTCTGTCTCTCTGTCACGTCTCCCTGTCTCTCTATCACTGTCTCTCTGTCATGTCTCCCTCTCTCTCTATCTATGTCTCTCTGACATGTCTCCATCTCTCTCTATCTCTGTCTCTCTCTCTCTATCTCTGTCTCTCTGTCATGTCTCCCTCTCTATCTATCTCTGTCCCTCTGTCACGTCTCCCTCTCTCTATCGCTGTCTGTCACGGCTCAATCTCTCTCTATCTCTGTCTCTTTATCATGTCTCCCTCTCTCTCTATCTCTGTCTCTTTATCATGTCTCCCTCTCTCTCTACCTCTGTCTCTCTATAACGTCTCCCTCTCTCTCTATCTGTCTCTCTGTCAAATCTCCCTCTCTCTCTATGTCTGTCTCTCTGTCACCTCTCCCTCTATCTCTATCTCTGTCTCTGTCACGTCTGCCTCTCTCTCTCTCGCTGTTTCCCTGTCCCCTCTCCCTCTCTCTCTATCACTGTCTCATTGTCACGTCTCCCACTCTTTCTCTCACTGTCTGTCTGACACGAACCCCTCTCTCTCTGTCTCTGTCTCTCTGTCACGTCTCCTTCTCTATCTCTGTCTCTCTGTCACGTCTGCCTCTCTCTCTCTATCTCTGTCTCTCTGTCACGTCTCCCTCTCTCTCTCTATCTCTCTCTGTCACGTCTCTCTCTCTGTCTCTCTATCTCTGTCTCTCTGTCAAATCTCCCTCTCTCTCTATGTCTGTCTCTCTGTCATGTCTCCCTCTATCTCTATCTCTGTCTCTCTGTCACGTCTCCATCTCTCTCTATCCCTGTTTCCCTGTCACCTCTCCCTCTCTCTCTATCTCTGTCTCATCGTCACGTCTCCCTCTCTCTCTCACTGTCTCTCTGACACGATCCCCTCTCTCTATCTATGTGTCTCTCTATCACGGCCCCCTCTCTCTCTATCTCTGTCTCTCTATAACGTCTCCCTCTCTCTCAATATCTGTCTCTCTGTAATGTCTCCCTCTCTCTCTATCTCTGTCACCCTGTCATGTCTCACTCACTATCTATCTCTGTCTCTCTGTCACGTCTCCCTCTCTCTCTATCTCTCTCTCTCTGTCACATCCCCCTCTCTATCTATATCTGTCTCCCTGTCATGTCTCCCTCTCTCTCTCTGTCTGTCTCTCTGTCACGTCTCCCTCTATCTTTATCAGTCTCTCTGTCACCTCTCCCTCTCTCTCTTTATCTGTCTCTGTGTCAATCTCACTCTCTCTCTATCTCTGTCTCTGTCACAACTCCCTCTCTCTCTATCCCTGTTTCCCTGTTAAATCTCCCTCTCTGTCTCTCTGTCACGTCTCCCTCTCTATCTCTGTCTCTCTGTCATGTCTCCCTCTCTCTCTATCTCTGTCTCTCTGTCACGTCTCCCTCTCTCTCTCTTTCTCTCTCTGTCATGTCTCTCTCTCTCTCTATCTCTGTCTCTCTGACATGTCTCCATCTCTCTCTATCTCTGGCTATCTCTCTCTATCTCTGTCTCTCTGTCATGTCTCCCTCTCTATCTATCTCTGTCCCTCTGTCACGTCTCACTCTCTCTATCGCTGTCTGTCTGTCACGGCTCAATCTCTCTCTATCTCTGTCTCTTTGTCATGTCTCCCTCTCTCTCTATCTCTGTCTCTCTATAACGTCTCCCTCTCTCTCTATCTGTCTCTTGTCAAATCTCCCTCTCTCTCTATGTCTGTCTCTCTGTCAGCTCTCCCTCTATCTCTATCTCTGTCTCTCTGTCACGTCTGCCTCTCTCTCTCTCGCTGTTTCCCTGTCACCTCTCCCTCTCTCTCTGTCTCTGTCTCATTGTCACGTCTCCCTCTCTCTCTCTCACTGTCTGTCTGACACGAACCCCTCTCTCTCTATCTCTGTCTCTCTGTCACGTCTCCTTCTCTATCTCTGTCTCTCTGTCACGTCTCTCTCTCTCTATCTCTTTCTCTCTATCACGTCTCCCTCTCTCTCTCTATCTCTCTCTGTCACGTCTCTCTCTCTCTCTCTCTCTATCTCTGTCTCTCTGTCAAATCTACCTCTCTCTCTATGTCTGTCTGTCTGTCATGTCTCCCTCTATCTCTATCTCTGACTCTCTGTCACGTCTCCATCTCTCTGTATCCCTGTTTCCCTGTCACCTCTCCCTCTCTCTCTATCTCTGTCTCATTGTCACGTCTCCCTCTCTCTCTCTCACTGTCTCTCTGACACGATCCCCTCTCTCTATCTATGTATCTCTCTGTCACTTCTCCCTCCCTCTCTATCTCTGTCTCTCTGTCACGTCTCCCTCTCTCTCTACCTCTGTCTCTCTATAACGTCTCCCTCTCTCTCAATATCTGGCTCTCTGTAATGACTCCCTCTCTCTCTATCTCTGTCTCTCTGTCATGTCTCCCTCTCTCTCTATCTCTGTCTCTCTGTAATATCTCCCTCTCTCTCTATCTCTGTCTCTCTGTCACATCCCCCTCTCTATCTATATCTGTCTCCCTGTCATGTCTCCCTCTCTCTCTCTGTCTGTCTCTCTGTCACGTCTCCCTCTATCTTTATCATTCTCTCTGTCACCTCTCCCTCTCTCTCTTTATCTGTCTCTGTGTCACATCTCACTCTCTCTCTATCTCTGTCTCTGTCACAACTCCCTCTCTCTCTATCCCTGTTTCCCTGTTACATCTCCCTCTCTGTCTCTCTGTCACGTCTCCCTCTCTCTCTATCTCTGTCTCTCTGTCACGTCTCCCTCTCTATCTCTGTCTCTCTGTCACGTCCCCCTCTCTCTCTATCTATGTCTCTCTGTAACGTCTCCCTCTCTCTCTATCTCTGTCTCTCTGTCACGTCTCCCTCTCTCTCTCTATCTCTCTCTCTGTCACGTCTCCCTCTCTCTCTATCTCTGTCTCTCTGTAATGTCTCCCGCTCTCTCTATCTCTGTCTCTCTGTCACGTCTCCCTCTCTCTCTATCTCTGTCTCTTTGTCACGTCTCCCTCTCTATCTCTGTCTCTCTGTCACGTCCCCCTCTCTCTCTATCTATGTCTCTCTGTAACGTCTCCCTCTCTCTCTATCTCTGTCTCTCTGTCACGTCTCCCTCTCTCTCTCTATCTCTCTCTCTGTCACGTCTCCCTCTCTCTCAATATCTGTCTCTCTGTAATGTCTCCCTCGCTCTCTATCTCTGTCTCCCTGTCATGTCTCCCTCTCTCTCTCTGTCTGTCTCTCTGTCACATCTCCCTCTATTTTTATCTATGTCTATCTATCACAACTCCCTCTCTCTCTATCCCTGTTTCCCTGTCACGTCTCCCTCTCTCTCTATCACTGTTTCCCTGTCACGTCTTCCTCTCTCTCTATCTCTGTCTCATTGACACGTCTCCCTCTCTCTCTCTCTGTCTCTCTGACACGATCCCCACTCTCTCTATCTCTGTCTGTCTCTCACGTCTCCCTCTCTCTCTATCGCTGTCCCTCTGTCACGACTCCTTCTCTATCTCTGTCTCTCTGTCACGTCTCCTTCTCTCTCTATCTCTGTGTCTCTATCATGTCTCCCTCTCTCTATCTGTCTCTGTCATGTCTCTCTCTCTCTCTATCTCTGTCTCTCTGTCATGTCTCCATCTCTCTCTATCTCTCTCTCTCTCTCTCTCTATCTCTGTCTCTCTGTCATGTCTCCCTCTCTCTCTATCTCTGTCCCTCTGTCACGTCTCCCTCTCTCTATCGCTCTGTCTGTCACGGCTCAATCTCTCTCTATCTCTGCCTCTCTGTCACATCTCCCTCTCTCTCTATCTCTGTCTCTCTATAACGTCTCCTTTTCTCTCTATGTCTGTCTCTCTGTCACGTCTCCTTCTCTGTCTCTTTCTCTCTGACACGTCTCCCTCTCTCTCTATCTCTGTCTCTCTGTCAAATCTCCCTCTCTCTCTATGTCTGTCTCTCTGTCATGTCTCCCTCTATCTCTATCTCTGTCTCTCTGTCACGTCTCCCTCTCTCTCTATCGCTGTTTCCCTGTCCCCTCTCCCTTGCTCTCTATCTCTGTCTCATTGTCACATCTGCCACTCTCTCTCTCTCACTGTCTCTCTGACATGATCCCCTCTCTCTATCTATCTGTCTCTCTGTCACGTCTCCCTCCCTCTCTCCCTCTGTCTCTCTATCACGTCTCCCTCTCTCTCTATCTCTGTCCCTATGTCACGTCACCCCCTCTCTCTATCTCTGTCTCTCTATAACGTCTCCTTCTCTCTCAATATCTGTCTCACTGTAATGTCTCCCTCTCTCTCTATCTCTGTCTCACTGTCATGTCTCCCTCTCTCTCTATCTCTGTCAAATCTCCCTCTCTCTCTATCACTGTCCCTGTGTCACGTCTCCCCCACTCTTTATCTCTGTCTCTCTGTCATGTCTCCCTCTCTCTCTATCTCTGCCTCTTTATCACGTCTCCTTCTCTCTCTCTGTCTCTCTGTCACGTCTCCATCTCTCTCTATCCCTGTTTCCCTGTCACCTCTCCCTCTCTCTCTATCTCTGTCTCATCGTCACGTCTCCCTCTCTCTCTCTCACTGTCTCTCTGACACGATCCCCTCTCTCTATCTTTGTGTCTCTCTGTCACATCTCCCTCTCTCTCTATCTCTGTCTCTCTGTCACGTCTCCCTCTCTCTCAATATCTGTCTCTCTGTAATGTCTCCCTCTCTCTCTATCTCTGTCTCTCTGTCATGTCTCCCTCTCTCTCTATCTCTGTCTCTCTGTAATGTCTCCCTCTCTCTCTATCTCTGTCTCTCTGTCACGTCTCCCTCTCTCTCTATCTCTCTCTCTCTGTCACATCCCCCTCTCTCTCTATCTCTGTCTCCCTGTCATGTCTCCCTCTCTCTCTCTGTCTGTCTCTCTGTCACGTCTCCCTCTATCTTTATCAGTCTCTCTGTCACCTCTCCCTCTCTCTCTCTTTATGTGTCTCTGTGTCACATCTCACTCTCTCTCTATCTCTGTCTCTGTCACAACTCCCTCTCTCTCTATCCCTGTTTCCCTGTTACATCTCCCTCTCTGTCTCTCTGTCACGTCTCCCTCTCTCTCTATCTCTGTCTCTCTGTCATGTCTCCCTCTCTCTCTATCTATGTCTCTCTGACATGTCTCCATCTCTCTCTATCTCTGTCTCTCTCTCTCTATCTCTGTCTCTCTGTCATGTCTCCCTCTCTATCTATCTCTGTCCCTCTGTCACCTCTCCCTCTCTCTATCGCTGTCTGTCTGTCACGGCTCAATCTCTCTCTATCTCTGTCTCTTTATCATGTCTCCCTCTCTCTCTATCTCTGTCTCTCTATAACGTCTCCCTCTCTCTCTATCTGTCTCTCTGTCAAATCTCCCTCCCTCTCTATGTCTGTCTCTCTGTCACCTCTCCCTCTATCTCTATCTCTGTCTCTCTGTCACGTCTGCCTCTCTCTCTCTCGCTGTTTCCCTGTCCCCTCTCCCTCTCTCTCTATCTCTGTATCATTGTCAGGTCTCCCTCTCTCTCTCTCACTGTCTGTCTGACACGAACACCTCTCTCTCTATCTCTTTCTCTCTGTCACGTCTCCTTCTCTATCTCTGTCTCTCTGTCACGTCTCTCTCTCTCTCTATCTCTGTCTCTCTGTCACGTCTCCCTCTCTCTCTCTATCTCTCTCTGTCATGTCTCTCTCTCTCTCTATATCTGTCTCTCTGTAATGTCTCCCTCGCTCTCTATCTCTGTCTCCCTGTCATGTCTCCCTCTCTCTCTCTGTCTGTCTCTCTGTCACGTCTCCCTCTATCTTTATCTCTGTCTCTCTGTCACAACTCCCTCTCTCTCTATCCCTGTTTCCCTGTCACGTCTCCCTCTCTCTCTATCCCTGTTTCCCTGTCACGTCTCCCTCTCTCTCTATCTCTGTCTCATTGTCACGTCTCCCTCTCTCTCTCTGTCTCTCTGACACGATCCCCACTCTCTCTATTTCTGTCTGTCTCTCATGTCTCCCTCTCTCTCTATCGCTGTCTCTCTGTCACGACTCCTTCTCTATCTCTGTCTCTCTGTCACGTCTCCTTCTCTCTCTATCTCTGTCTCTCTGTCACGTCTCCCTCTCTATCTGTGTCTCTCTGTCACGTCCCCCTCTCTATCTATCTCTGTCTCTCTGTCACGTCTCCCTCTCTATCTTTGTCTCTCTGTCACGACCTCCTCTCTATCTATGTCTCTCTGTAATGTCTCCCTCTCTCTCTATCTCTGTCTCCCTGTCATGTCTCCCTCTCTGTCTATCTCTGTCTCTCTGTCACGTCTCCCTCTCTCTCTCCCTCTCTCTGTCACATCTCCCTCTCGATCTCTCTCTCCCTCTGTCACGTTTCCCTCCCTATCTATCTCTGTCTGTCTGTCATGTCACCCTCTCTCTCTACCTCTGTCTCTCTGTCACCTCTCCCTCTCTCTCTATCTCTGTCTCCCTGTCCTGTCTCCCTCTCTCTCCACCTCTGTCTCTCTATCACGTCTCCCTCTCTCTCTATCTCTCTCTCTCTGTCACGTCCCCCTCTCTATCTATATCTGTCTCTCTGTCACATCCCCATCTCTCTCTATCTCTGTCTCTCTGTCACCTCTCCCTCTCTCTCTATCACTGTCACCTCTCCATCTCTCTCTATCTCTGTCAAATCTCCCTCTCTCTCTATCACTGTCCCTGTGTCACGTCTCCCCCACTCTTTGTCTCTCTGTCACGTCTCCCTCTCTCTCTCTATCTCTCTCTGTCATGTCTCTCTTTCTCTCTATCTCTGTCTCTCTGACATGTCTCCATCTCTCTCTATCTCTGTCTCTCTCTCTCTATCTCTGTCTCTCTGTCATGTCTCCCTGTCTATCTATCTCTGTCCGTCTGTCACGTCTCCCTCTCTCTATCGCTGTCTGTCTTTCACGGCTCAATCTCTCTCTATCTCTGTCTCTTTATCATGTCTCCCACTCTCGCTATCTCTGTCTCTCTATAACGTCTCCCTCTCTCTCTATCTGTCTCTCTGTCAAATCTCCCTCTCTCTCTATGTCTGTCTCTCTGTCACCTCTCCCTCTATCTCTATCTCTGTCTCTCTGTCACGTCTCCCTCTCTATCTCTGTCTCTCTGTAATGTCTCCCTCTCTCTCTATCTCTGTCTCCCTGTCATGTCTCCCTCTCTCTCTATATCTCTCTCTCTGTCACGTCTCCCTCTCTCTCTCCCTCTCTCTGTCACATCTCCCTCTCGATCTCTCTCTCCCTCTGTCACGTTTCCCTCCCTATCTATCTCTGTCTCTCTGTCACGTTTCCCTCCCTATCTATCTCTGTCTGTCTGTCATGTCGCCCTCTCTCTCTACCTCTGTCTCTCTGTCACCTCTCCCTCTCTCTCTATCTCTGTCTCCCTGTCCTGTCTCCCTCTCTCTCTACCTCTGTCTCTCTGTCACCTCTCTATCTCTCTCTATCTCTGACTCCCTGTCCTGTCTCCCTCTCTCTCTACCTCTGTCTCTCTGTCACCTCTCCCTCTCTCTCTATCTCTGACTCCCTGTCCTGTCTCCCTCTCTCTCCACCTCTGTCTCTCTATCACGTCTCCCTCGCTCTCTATCTCTCTCTCTCTGTCACGTCCCCCTCTCTATCTATATCTGTCTCTCTGTCACATCCCCATCTCTCTCTATATCTGTCTCTCTGTCACCTCTCCCTCTCTCTCTATCTCTGTCATATCCCCCTCTCTCTCTATCACTGTCCCTGTGTCACGTCTCCCCCACTCTTTATCTCTGTCTCTCTGTCACGTCTCCCTCTCTCTCTATCTCTGTCTCTTTATCACGTCTCCTTCTCTATCTCTGTCTCTCTGTCACGTCTCCCTCTCTCTCTATCTCTGTCTCTCTGTCACGTCTCCCTCTCTCTCTCTATCTCTCTCTGTCATGTCTCTCTCTCTCTCTATCTCTGTCTCTCTGACATGTCTCCATCTCTCTCTATCTCTGTCTCTCTCTCTCTATCTCTGTCTCTCTGTCATGTCTCACTCTCTTTTTATCTCTGTCCCTCTGTCACGTCTCCCTCTCTCTATCGCTGTCTGTCTGTCACGGCTCAATCTCTCTCTATCTCTGTCTCTTTATCATGTCTCCCTCTCTCTCTATCTCTGTCTCTCTGACACGTCTCCCTCTCTCTCTATCTCTGTCTCTCTATAACGTCTCCCTCTCTCTCTATCTGTCTCTCTGTCAAATCTCCCTCTCTCTCTATGTCTGTCTCTCTGTCACCTCTCCCTCTAGCACTATCTCTGTCTCTCTGTCACGTCTGCCTCTCTTTCTCTCGCTGTTTCCCTGTCCCCTCTCTCTCTCTCTCTATCACTGTCTCATTGTCAGGTCTCCCTCTCTCTCTCTCTGTCTGTCTGACACGAACCCCTCTCTCTCTATCTCTGTCTCTCTGTCAAGTCTAATTCTCTATCTCTGTCTCTCTGTCACGTCTCTCTCTCTCTCTATCTCTGTCTCTCTGTCACGTCTCCCTCTCTCTCTATCTATCTCTGTCACGTCTCTATCTCTCTCTCTCTATCTCCGTCTCTCTGTCAAATCTCCCTCTCTCTCTATGTCTGTCTGTCTGTCATGTCTCCCTCTATCTCTATCTCTGTTTCTCTGTCACGTCTCCATCTCTCTCTATCCCTGTTTCCCTGTCACCTCTCCCTCTCTCTCTATCTCTGTCTCATCGTCACGTCTCCCTCTCTCTCTCTCACTGTCTCTCTGACACGATCCCCTCTCTCTATCTATGTGTCTCTCTGTCACGTCTCCCTCTCTCTCTACCTCTGTCTCTCTGTCACGTCTCCCTCTCTCTCTACCTCTGTCTCTCTATAACGTCTCCCTCTCTCTCTATCTCTCTCTCTCTGTCACATCCCCCTCTCTCTCTATCTCTGTCACCCTGTCATGTCTCCCTCTCTCTCAATATCTGTCTCTCTGTAATGTCTCCCTCTCTCTCTATCTCTGTCACCCTGTCATGTCTCACTCACTATCTATCTCTGTCTCTCTGTAATGTCTCACTCTCTCTCTATCTCTGTCTCTCTGTCATGTCTCCCTCTCTCTCTATCTCTGTCTCTCTGTAATGTCTCCCTCTCTCTCTATCTCTGTCTCTCTGTCACGCCTCCCTCTCTCTCTATCTCTCTCTCTGTCACATCCCCCTCTCTATCTATATCTGTCTCCCTGTCATGTCTCCCTCTCTCTCTCTGTCTGTCTCTCTGTCACGTCTCCCTCTATCTTTATCAGTCTCTCTGTCACCTCTCCCTCTCTCTCTTTATCTGTCTCTGTGTCAATCTCACTCTCTCTCTATCTCTGTCTCTGTCACAACTCCCTCTCTCTCTATCCCTGTTTCCCTGTTAAATCTCCCTCTCTGTCTCTCTGTCACGTCTCCCTCTCTATCTCTGTCTCTCTGTCACGTCTCCCTCTCTCTCTATCTCTGTCTCTCTGTCACGTCTCCCTCTCTCTCTCTATCTCTCTCTGTCATGTCTCTCTCTCTCTCTATCTCTGTCTCTCTGACATGTCTCCATCTCTCTCTATCTCTGGCTATCTCTCTCTATCTCTGTCTCTCTGTCATGTCTCCCTCTCTATCTATCTCTGTCCCTCTGTCACGTCTCACTCTCTCTATCGCTGTCTGTCTGTCACGGCTCAATCCCTCTCTATCTCTGTCTCTTTGTCATGTCTCCCTCTCTCTCTATCTCTGTCTCTCTATAACGTCTCCCTCTCTCTCTATCTGTCTCTTGTCAAATCTCCCTCTCTCTCTATGTCTGTCTCTCTGTCAGCTCTCCCTCTATCTCTATCTCTGTCTCTCTGTCACGTCTGCCTCTCTCTCTCTCGCTGTTTCCCTGTCACCTCTCCCTCTCTCTCTGTCTCTGTCTCATTGTCACGTCTCCCTCTCTCTCTCTAACTGTCTGTCTGACACGAACCCCTCTCTCTCTATCTCTGTCTCTCTGTCACGTCTCCTTCTCTATCTCTGTCTCTCTGTCACGTCTCTCTCTCTCTATCTCTTTCTCTCTATCACGTCTCCCTCTCTCTCTCTATCTCTCTCTGTCACGTCTCTCTCTCTCTCTCTCTCTATCTCTGTCTCTCTGTCAAATCTCCCTCTCTCTCTATGTCTATCTGTCTGTCATGTCTCCCTCTATCTCTATCTCTGACTCTCTGTCACGTCTCCATCTCTCTGTATCCCTGTTTCCCTGTCACCTCTCCCTCTCTCTCTATCTCTGTCTCATTGTCACGTCTCCCTCTCTCTCTCTCACTGTCTCTCTGACACGATCCCCTCTCTCTATCTATGTATCTCTCTGTCACGTCTCCCTCCCTCTCTATCTCTGTCTCTCTGTCACGTCTCCCTCTCTCTCTACCTCTGTCTCTCTATAACGTCTCCCTCTCTCTCAATATCTGTCTCTCTGTAATGACTCCCTCTCTCTCTATCTCTGTCTCTCTGTCATGTCTCCCTCTCTCTCTATCTCTGTCTCTCTGTAATATCTCCCTCTCTCTCTATCTCTGTCTCTCTGTCACATCCCCCTCTCTATCTATATCTGTCTCCCTGTCATGTCTCCCTCTCTCTCTCTGTCTGTCTCTCTGTCACGTCTCCCTCTATCTTCATCATTCTCTCTGTCACCTCTCCCTCTCTCTCTTTATCTGTCTCTGTGTCACATCTCACTCTCTCTCTATCTCTGTCTCTGTCACAACTCCCTCTCTCTCTATCCCTGTTTCCCTGTTACATCTCCCTCTCTGTCTCTCTGTCACGTCTCCCTCTCTCTCTATCTCTGTCTCTCTGTCACGTCTCCCTCTCTATCTCTGTCTCTCTGTCACGTCCTCCTCTCTCTCTATCTATGTCTCTCTGTAACGTCTCCCTCTCTCTCTATCTCTGTCTCTCTGTCACGTCTCCCTCTCTCTCTCTATCTCTCTCTCTGTCACGTCTCCCTCTCTCTCTATCTCTGTCTCTCTGTAATGTCTCCCGCTCTCTCTATCTCTGTCTCTCTGTCACGTCTCCCTCTCTCTCTATCTCTGTCTCTTTGTCACGTCTCCCTCTCTATCTCTGTCTCTCTGTCACGTCCCCCTCTCTCTCTATCTATGTCTCTCTGTAACGTCTCCCTCTCTCTCTATCTCTGTCTCTCTGTCACGTCTCCCTCTCTCTCTCTATCTCTCTCTCTGTCACGTCTCCCTCTCTCTCAATATCTGTCTCTCTGTAATGTCTCCCTCGCTCTCTATCTCTGTCTCCCTGTCATGTCTCCCTCTCTCTCTCTGTCTGTCTCTCTGTCACATCTCCCTCTATTTTTATCTATGTCTATCTATCACAACTCCCTCTCTCTCTATCCCTGTTTCCCTGTCACATCTCCCTCTCTCTCTATCACTGTTTCCCTGTCACGTCTTCCTCTCTCTCTATCTCTGTCTCATTGACACGTCTCCCTCTCTCTCTCTCTGTCTCTCTGACACGATCCCCACTCTCTCTATCTCTGTCTGTCTCTCACGTCTCCCTCTCTCTCTATCGCTGTCTCTCTGTCACGACTCCTTCTCTATCTCTGTCTCTCTGTCACGTCTCCTTCTCTCTCTATCTCTGTGTCTCTATCATGTCTCCCTCTCTCTATCTGTCTCTGTCATGTCTCTCTCTCTCTCTATCTCTGTCTCTCTGTCATGTCTCCATCTCTCTCTATCTCTCTCTCTCTCACTCTCTATCTCTGTCTCTCTGTCATGTCTCCCTCTCTCTCTATCTCTGTCCCTCTGTCACGTCTCCCTCTCTCTATCGCTCTGTCTGTCACGGCTCAATCTCTCTCTATCTCTGCCTCTCTGTCACATCTCCCTCTCTCTCTATCTCTGTCTCTCTATAACGTCTCCTTTTCTCTCTATGTCTGTCTCTCTGTCACGTCTCCTTCTCTGTCTCTTTCTCTCTGACACGTCTCCCTCTCTCTCTATCTCTGTCTCTCTGTCAAATCTCCCTCTCTCTCTATGTCTGTCTCTCTGTCATGTCTCCCTCTATCTCTATCTCTGTCTCTCTGTCACGTCTCCCTCTCTCTCTATCGCTGTTTCCCTGTCCCCTCTCCCTTGCTCTCTATCTCTGTCTCATTGTCACATCTGCCACTCTCTCTCTCTCACTGTCTCTCTGACATGATCCCCTCTCTCTATCTATCTGTCTCTCTGTCACGTCTCCCTCCCTCTCTCCCTCTGTCTCTCTATCACGTCTCCCTCTCTCTCTATCTCTGTCCCTATGTCACGTCACCCCCTCTCTCTATCTCTGTCTCTCTATAACGTCTCCTTCTCTCTCAATATCTGTCTCACTGTAATGTCTCCCTCTCTCTCTATCTCTGTCTCACTGTCATGTCTCCCTCTCTCTCTATCTCTGTCAAATCTCCCTCTCTCTCTATCACTGTCCCTGTGTCACGTCTCCCCCACTCTTTATCTCTGTCTCTCTGTCATGTCTCCCTCTCTCTCTATCTCTGCCTCTTTATCACGTCTCCTTCTCTATCTCTGTCTCTCTGTCACGTCTCCCTCTCTCTCTCTATCTCTCTCTGTCATGTCTCTCTCTCTCTCTATCTCTGTCTCTCTGACATGTCTCCATCTCTCTCTATCTCTGTCTCTCTCTCTCTATCTCTGTCTCTCTGTCATGTCTCCCTCTCTCTCTATCTCTGTCCCTCTGTCACGTCTCCCTCCCTCTTTCGTTGTCTGTCTGTCACGGCTCAATCTCTCTCTATCTTTGTCTCTCTGTCACGTCTCCCTCCCTCTCTCTATCTCTCTCTGTCACGTCTCCCTCTCTCTCTATCTCTGTCTCTCTGTCATGTCTCCCTCTCTCTCTCTATCTCTCTCTGTCACGTCTCTATCTCTCTCTCTCTATCTCTGTCTCTCTGTCAAATCTCCCTCTCTCTCTATGTCTGTCTGGCTGTCATGCCTCCCTCTATCCCTATCTCTGTCTCTCTGTCACGTCTCCCTCCTCCCTCTCTCTCTATCCCTGTTTCCCTGTCACCTCTCCCTCTCTCTATCGCTGTCTGTCTGTCACGGCTCAATCTCTTTCTATCTCTGTCTCTCTGTTACGTCTCCCTCTCTCTCTATCTCTCTCTGTCACATCCCCCTCTCTATCTATATCTGTCTCCCTGTCATGTCTCCCTCTCTCTCTCTGTCTGTCTCTCTGTCACGTCTCCCTCTATCTTTATCAGTCTCTCTGTCACCTCTCCCTCTCTCTCTTTATGTGTCTCTGTGTCACATCTCACTCTCTCTCTATCTCTGTCTCTGTCACAACTCCCTCTCTCTCTATCCCTGTTTCCCTGTTACATCTCCCTCTCTGACTCTCTGTCACGTCTCCCTCTCTCTCTATCTATGTCTCTCTGTCACGTCTCCCTCTCTATCTCTGTCTCTCTGTCACGTCCCCCTCTCTCTTTATCTATGTCTCTCTGTAACGTCTCCCTCTCTCTCTATCTCTGTCTCTCTGTCACGTCTCCCTCTCTCTCTCAATCTCTCTTTCTGTCACGTCTCCCTCTCTCTCAATATCTGTCTCTCTGTAATGTCTCCCTCGCTCTCTATCTCTGTCTCCCTGTCATGTCTCCCTCTCTCTCTCTGTCTGTCTCTCTGTCACATCTCCCTCTATCTTTATCTCTGTCTCTCTGTCACAACTCCCTCTCTCTCTATCCCTGTTTCCCTATCACGTCTCCCTCTCTCTCTATCTCTGTCTCATTGTCACGTCTCCCTCTCTCTCTCTCTGTCTCTCTGACAGGATCCCCACTCTCTCTATCTCTGTCTGTCTCTCACGTCTCCCTCTCTCTCTATCGCTGTCTCTCTGTCACGACTCCTTCTCTATCTCTGTCTCTCTGTCACGTCTCCCTCTCTCTCTCTCTGTCACTCTGACACGATCCCCACTCTCTCTATCTCTGTCTGTCTCTCACGTCTCCCTCTCTCTCTATCGCTGTCTCTCTGTCACGACTCCTTCTCTATCTCTGTCTCTCTGTCACGTCTCCTTCTCTCTCTATCTCTGTCTCTCTGTCATGTCTCCCTCTCTCTATCTGTCTCTGTCATGTCTCTCTCTCTCTCTATCTCTGTCTCTCTGTCATGTCTCCATCTCTCTCTATCTCTCTCTCTATCTCTGTCTCTCTGTCATGTCTCCCTCTCTCTCTATCTCTGTCCCTCTGTCACGTCTCCCTCTCTCTATCGCTCTCTGTCTGTCACGGCTCAATCTCTCTCTATCTCTGCCTCTCTGTCACATCTCCCTCTCTCTCTATCTCTGTCTCTCTATAAAGTCTCCTTTTCTCTCTACCTCTGTCTCTCTGTCACGTTTCCTTCTCTGTCTCTGTCTCTCTGACACGTCTCCCTCTCTCTCTAACTCTGTCTCTCTGTCAAATCTCCCTCTCTCTCTATGTCTGTCTCTCTGTCAAGTCTCCCTCTATCTCTATCTCTGTCTCTCTGTCAAGTCTCCCTCTCTCTCTATCCTTGTTTCCCTGTCCCCTCTCCCTTGCTCTCTATCTCTGTCTCATTGTCACATCTGCCTCTCTCTCTCTCACTGTCTCTCTGACACGATCCCCTCTCTCTATCTATCTGTCTCTCTGTCACGTCTCCCTCCCTCTCTCCCTCTGTCTCTCTATCACGTCTCCCTCTCTCTCTATCTCTGTCCCTATGTCACGTCACCCCCTCTCTCTATCTCTGTCTTTCTATAACGTCTCCTTCTCTCTCAATATCTGTCTCACTGTAATGTCTCCTTCTCTCTCTATCTCTGTCTCCCTGTCATGTCTCCCTCTCTCTCTATCTCTGTCAAATCTCCCTCTCTCTCTATCACTGTCCCTGTGTCACGTCTCCCCCACCCTTTATCTCTGTCTCTCTGTCACGTCTCCCTCTCTCTCTATCTCTGTCTCTTTAGCACGTCTCCTTCTCTATCTCTGTCTCTCTGTCACGTCTCCCTCTCTCTCTATCTCTGTGTCTCTGTCACGTCTCCCTCTCTCTCTCTATCTCTCTCTGTCATGTCTCTCTCTCTCTCTATCTCTGTCTCTCTCTCTCTATCTCTGTCTCTCTGTCATGTCTCCCTCTCTCTCTATCTCTTTCCCTCTGTCACGTCTCCCTCTCTCTATCGCTGTCTGTCTGTCACGGCTCAATCTCTCTCTATCTCTGTCTCTCTGTCGTGTCTCCCTCTCTCTCTCTATCTCTCTCTGTCACGTCTCTCTCTCTCTCTCTCAATCTCTGTCTCTCTGTCAAATCTCCCTCTCTCTCTATGTCTATCTGTCTGTCATGTCTCCCTCTATCTCTATCTCTGTCTCTCTGTCACGTCTCCATCTCTCTCTATCCCTGTTTCCCTGTCACCTCTCCCTCTCTCTCTATCTCTGTCTCATCGTCACGTCTCCCTCTCTCTCTCTCACTGTCTCTCTGACACGATCCCCTCTCTCTATTTATGTGTCTCTCTGTCACGTCTCCCTCCCTCTCTATCTCTGTCTCTCTGTCACGTCTCCCTCTCTCTCTACCTCTGTCTCTCTATAACGTCTCCCTCTCTCTCAATATCTGTCTCTCTGTAATGTCTCCCTCTCTCTCTATCTCTGTCTCTCTGTCATGTCTCCCTCTCTCTCTATCTCTGTCTCTCTGTAATGTCTCCCTCTCTCTCTATCTCTGTCTCTCTGTTACATCTCCCTCTCTCTCTATCTCTCTCTCTCTGTCACATCCCCCTCTCTATCTATATCTGTCTCCCTGTCATGTCTCCCTCTCTCTCTCTGTCTGTCTCTCTGTCACGTCTCCCTCTATCTTTATCTCAGTCTCTCTGTCACCTCTCCCTCTCTCTCTTTATCTGTCTCTGTGTCACATCTCACTCTCTCTCTATCTCTGTCTCTGTCACAACTCCCTCTCTCTCTATCCCTGTTTCCCTGTTACATCTCCCTCTCTGTCTCTCTGTCACGTCTCCCTCTCTCTCTCTATCTCTCTCTCTCTGTCACGTCTCCCTCTCTCTCTATCTCTGTCTCTCTGTAATGTCTCCCGCTCTCTCTATCTATGTCTCTCTGTCTCGTCTCGCTTTCTATCTATATCTGTCTATCTGTCACGTCCCCATCTCTCTCTATATCTGTCTCTCTGTCACGTCTCCCTCTCTCTCTATCTCTGTCTCTCTGTCACGTCTCCCTCTCTATCTCTGTCTCTTTGTCACGTCCCCCTCTCTCTCTATCTATGTCTCTCTGTAACGTCTCCCTCTCTCTCTATTTCTGTCTCTCTGTCACGTCTCCCTCTCTCTCTCTATCTCTCTCTCTGTCACGTCTCCCTCTCTCTCAATATCTGTCTCTCTGTAATGTCTCCCTCGCTCTCTATCTCTGTCTCCCTGTCATTTCTCCCTCTCTCTCTCTGTCTGTCTCTCTGTCACATCTCCCTCTATCTTTATCTCTGTCTCTCTGTCACAACTCCCTCTCTCTCTATCCCTGTTTCCCTGTCACGTGTCCCTCTCTCTCTATCCCTTTTCCCTGTCACGTCTCCCTCTCTCTCTATCTCTGTCTCATTGTCACGTCTCCCTCTCTCTCTCTCTGTCTCTCTGACACGATCCCCACTCTCTCTATCTCTGTCTGTCTCTCACGTCTCCCTCTCTCTCTATCGCTGTCTCTCTGTCACGACTCCTTCTCTATCTCTGTCTCTCTGTCACGTCTCCTTCTCTCTCTATCTCTGTCTCTCTGTCACGTCTCCCTCTCTATCTCTGTCTCCCTGTCATGTCTCCCTCTCTCTCTATATCTCTCTCTCTGTCACGTCTCCCTCTCTCTCTCCCTCTCTCTGTCACATCTCCCTCTCGATCTCTCTCTCCCTCTGTCACGTTTCCCTCCCTATCTATCTCTGTCTGTCTGTCATGTCGCCCTCTCTCTCTACCTCTGTCTCTCTGTCACCTCTCCCTCTCTTTCTATCTCTGTCTCTCTGTCATGTCTCCCTCTCTCTATCTGTCTCTGTCATGTCTCTCTCTCTCTATCTCTGTCTCTCTGTCATGTCTCCATCTCTCTCTATCTCTCTCCCCCACTCTTTATCTCTGTCTCTCTGTCACGTCTCCCTCTCTCTCTATCTCTGTCTCTTTATCACGTCTCCTTCTCTATCTCTGTCTCTCTGTCGCGTCTCCCTCTCTCTCTCTATCTCTCTCTGTCACGTCTCTCTCTCTCTCTCTATCTCTGTCTCTCTGTCAAATCTCCCTCTCTCTCTATGTCTGTCTGTCTGTCATGTCTCCCTCTATCTCTATCTCTGTCTCTCTGTCACGTCTCCATCTCTCTCTATCCCTGTTTCCCTGTCACCTCTCCCTCTCTCTCTATCTCTGTCTCTCTGTCACGTCTCCCTCTCTCTCTATCTCTCTCTCTCTGTCACATCCCCCTCTCTATCTATATCTTTCTCCCTGTCATGTCTCCCTCTCTCTCTATCGCTGTCTCTCTGTCACGACTCCTTCTCTATCTCTGTCTCTCTGTCACGTCTCCTTCTCTCTCTATCTCTGTCTCTCTGTCATGTCTCCATCTCTCTCTATCTCTCTCTCTATCTCTGTCTCTCTGTCATGTCTCCCTCTCTCTCTATCTCTGTCCCTCTGTCACGTCTCCCTCTCTCTATCGCTCTCTGTCTGTCACGGCTCAATCTCTCTCTATCTCTGCCTCTCTGTCACATCTCCCTCTCTCTCTATCTCTGTCTCTCTATAACGTCTCCTTTTCTCTCTATCTCTGTCTCTCTTTCACGTCTCCTTCTCTGTCTCTGTCTCTCTGACACGTCTCCCTCTCTCTCTATCTCTGTCTCTCTGTCAAATCTCCCTCTCTCTCTATGTCTGTCTCTCTGTCAAGTCTCCCTCTATCTCTATCTCTGTCTCTCTGTCAAGTCTCCCTCTCTCTCTATCCCTGTTTCCCTGTCCCCTCTCCCTTGCTCTCTATCTCTGTCTCATTGTCACATCTGCCTCTCTCTCTCTCTCTGTCTCTCTGACACGATCCCCTCTCTCTATCTATCTGTCTCTCTGTCACGTCTCCCTCCCTCTCTCCCTCTGTCTCTCTATCACGTCTCCCTCTCTCTCTATCTCTGTCCCTATGTCACGTCACCCCCTCTCTCTATTTCTGTCTCTCTATAACGTCTCCTTCTCTCTCAATATCTGTCTCACTGTAATGTCTCCTTCTCTCTCTATTTCTGTCTCCCTGTCATGTCTCCCTCTCTCTCTATCTCTGTCAAATCTCCCTCTCTCTCTATCACTGTCCCTGTGTCACGTCTCCCCCACCCTTTATCTCTGTCTCTCTGTCACGTCTCCCTCTCTCTCTATCTCTGTCTCTTTAGCACGTCTCCTTCTCTATCTCTGTCTCTCTGTCACGTCTCCTTCTCTCTCTATCTCTGTGTCTCTGTCACGTCTCCCTCTCTCTCTCTATCTCTCTCTGTCATGTCTCTCTCTCTCTCTATCTCTGCCTCTCTGTCATGTCTCCCTCTCTCTCTATCTCTGTCCCGCTGTCACGTCTCCCTCTCTCTATCGCTGTCTGTCTGTCACGGCTCAATCTCTCTCTATCTCTGTCTCTCTGTCGCGTCTCCCTCTCTCTCTCTATCTCTCTCTGTCACGTCTCTCTCTCTCTCTCTCAATCTCTGTCTCTCTGTCAAATCTCCCTCTCTCTCTATGTCTATCTGTCTGTCATGTCTCCCTCTATCTCTATCTCTGTCTCTCTGTCACGTCTCCATCTCTCTCTATCCCTGTTTCCCTGTCACCTCTCCCTCTCTCTCTATCTCTGTCTCATCGTCACGTCTCCCTCTCTCTCTCTCACTGTCTCTCTGACACGATCCCCTCTCTCTATTTATGTGTCTCTCTGTCACGTCTCCCTCCCTCTCTATCTCTGTCTCTCTGTCACGTCTCCCTCTCTCTCTACCTCTGTCTCTCTATAACGTCTCCCTCTCTCTCAATATCTGTCTCTCTGTAATGTCTCCCTCTCTCTCTATCTCTGTCTCTCTGTCATGTCTCCCTCTCTCTCTATCTCTGTCTCTCTGTAATGTCTCCCTCTCTCTCTATCTCTGTCTCTCTGTTACATCTCCCTCTCTCTCTATCTCTCTCTCTCTGTCACATCCCCCTCTCTATCTATATCTGTCTCCCTGTCATGTCTCCCTCTCTCTCTCTGTCTGTCTCTCTGTCACGTCTCCCTCTATCTTTATCTCAGTCTCTCTGTCACCTCTCCCTCTCTCTCTTTATCTGTCTCTGTGTCACATCTCACTCTCTCTCTATCTCTGTCTCTGTCACAACTCCCTCTCTCTCTATCCCTCTTTCCCTGTTACATCTCCCTCTCTGTCTCTCTGTCACGTCTCCCTCTCTCTCTCTATCTCTCTCTCTGTCACGTCTCCCTCTCTCTCTATCTCTGTCTCTCTGTAATGTCTCCCGCTCTCTCTATCTCTGTCTCTCTGTCTCGTCTCGCTTTCTATCTATATCTGTCTATCTGTCACGTCCCCATCTCTCTCTATATCTGTCTCTCTGTCACGTCTCCCTCTCTCTCTATCTCTGTCTCTCTGTCACGTCTCCCTCTCTATCTCTGTCTCTTTGTCACGTCCCCCTCTCTCTCTATCTATGTCTCTCTGTAACGTCTCCCTCTCTCTCTATTTCTGTCTCTCTGTCACGTCTCCCTCTCTCTCTCTATCTCTCTCTCTGTCACGTCTCCCTCTCTCTCAATATCTGTCTCTCTGTAATGTCTCCCTCGCTCTCTATCTCTGTCTCCCTGTCATTTCTCCCTCTCTCTCTCTGTCTGTCTCTCTGTCACATCTCACTCTATCTTTATCTCTGTCTCTCTGTCACAACTCCCTCTCTCTCTATCCCTGTTTCCCTGTCACGTGTCCCTCTCTCTCTATCCCTTTTCCCTGTCACGTCTCCCTCTCTCTCTATCTCTGTCTCATTGTCACGTCTCCCTCTCTCTCTCTCTGTCTCTCTGACACGATCCCCACTCTCTCTATCTCTGTCTGTCTCTCACGTCTCCCTCTCTCTCTATCGCTGTCTCTCTGTCACGACTCCTTCTCTATCTCTGTCTCTCTGTCACGTCTCCTTCTCTCTCTATCTCTGTCTCTCTGTCATGTCTCCCTCTCTATCTCTGTCTCCCTGTCATGTCTCCCTCTCTCTCTATATCTCTCTCTCTGTCACGTCTCCCTCTCTCTCTCCCTCTCTCTGTCACATCTCCCTCTCGATCTCTCTCTCCCTCTGTCACGTTTCCCTCCCTATCTATCTCTGTCTGTCTGTCATGTCGCCCTCTCTCTCTACCTCTGTCTCTCTGTCACCTCTCCCTCTCTTTCTATCTCTGTCTCTCTGTCATGTCTCCCTCTCTCTATCTGTCTCTGTCATGTCTCTCTCTCTATCTCTGTCTCTCTGTCATGTCTCCATCTCTCTCTATCTCTCTCCCCCACTCTTTATCTCTGTCTCTCTGTCACGTCTCCCTCTCTCTCTATCTCTGTCTCTTTATCACGTCTCCTTCTCTATCTCTGTCTCTCTGTCGCGTCTCCCTCTCTCTCTCTATCTCTCTCTGTCACGTCTCTCTCTCTCTCTCTATCTCTGTCTCTCTGTCAAATCTCCCTCTCTCTCTATGTCTGTCTGTCTGTCATGTCTCCCTCTATCTCTATCTCTGTCTCTCTGTCACGTCTCCATCTCTCTCTATCCCTGTTTCCCTGTCACCTCTCCCTCTCTCTCTATCTCTGTCTCTCTGTCACGTCTCCCTCTCTCTCTATCTCTCTCTCTCTGTCACATCCCCCTCTCTATCTATATCTTTCTCCCTGTCATGTCTCCCTCTCTCTCTATCGCTGTCTCTCTGTCACGACTCCTTCTCTATCTCTGTCTCTCTGTCACGTCTCCTTCTCTCTCTATCTCTGTCTCTCTGTCATGTCTCCATCTCTCTCTATCTCTCTCTCTATCTCTGTCTCTCTGTCATGTCTCCCTCTCTCTCTATCTCTGTCCCTCTGTCACGTCTCCCTCTCTCTATCGCTCTCTGTCTGTCACGGCTCAATCTCTCTCTATCTCTGCCTCTCTGTCACATCTCCCTCTCTCTCTATCTCTGTCTCTCTATAACGTCTCCTTTTCTCTCTATCTCTGTCTCTCTTTCACGTCTCCTTCTCTGTCTCTGTCTCTCTGACACGTCTCCCTCTCTCTCTATCTCTGTCTCTCTGTCAAATCTCCCTCTCTCTCTATGTCTGTCTCTCTGTCAAGTCTCCCTCTATCTCTATCTCTGTCTCTCTGTCAAGTCTCCCTCTCTCTCTATCCCTGTTTCCCTGTCCCCTCTCCCTTGCTCTCTATCTCTGTCTCATTGTCACATCTGCCTCTCTCTCTCTCTCTGTCTCTCTGACACGATACCCTCTCTCTATCTATCTGTCTCTCTGTCACGTCTCCCTCCCTCTCTCCCTCTGTCTCTCTATCACGTCTCCCTCTCTCTCTATCTCTGTCGCTATGTCACGTCACCCCCTCTCTCTATTTCTGTCTCTCTATAACGTCTCCTTCTCTCTCAATATCTGTCTCACTGTAATGTCTCCTTCTCTCTCTATTTCTGTCTCCCTGTCATGTCTCCCTCTCTCTCTATCTCTGTCAAATCTCCCTCTCTCTCTATCACTGTCCCTGTGTCACGTCTCCCCCACCCTTTATCTCTGTCTCTCTGTCACGTCTCCCTCTCTCTCTATCTCTGTCTCTTTAGCACGTCTCCTTCTCTATCTCTGTCTCTCTGTCACGTCTCCCTCTCTCTCTATCTCTGTGTCTCTGTCACGTCTCCCTCTCTCTCTCTATCTCTCTCTGTCATGTCTCTCTCTCTCTCTATCTCTGTCTCTCTGACATGTCTCCATCTCTCTCTATCTCTGTCTCTCTCTCTCTATCTCTGCCTCTCTGTCATGTCTCCCTCTCTCTCTATCTCTGTCCCTCTGTCACGTCTCCCTCTCTCTATCGCTGTCTGTCTGTCACGGCTCAATCTCTCTCTATCTCTGTCTCTCTGTCGCGTCTCCCTCTCTCTCTCTATCTCTCTCTGTCACGTCTCTCTCTCTCTCTCTCTCTGTCTCTCTGTCAAATCTCCCTCTCTCTCTATGTCTGTCTGTCTGTCATGTCTCCCTCTATCTCTATCTCTGTCTCTCTGTCACGTCTCCATCTCTCTATATCCGTGTTTCCCTGTCACCTCTCCCTCTCTCTCTATCTCTGTCTCATCGTTACGTCTCCTTCTCTCTCTCTCTCACTGTCTCTCTGACACGATCCCCTCTCTCTATCTATCTGTCTCTCTGTCACGTCTCCCTCCCTCTCTATCTCTGTCTCTCTGTCACGTCTCCCTCTCTCTCTACCTCTGTCTCTCTATAACGTCTCCCTCTCTCTCAATATCTGTCTCTCTGTAATTTCTCCCTCTCTCTCTATCTCTGTCTCTCTGTCATGTCTCCCTCTCTCTCTATCTCTGTCTCTCTGTAATGTCTCCCTCTCTCTCTATCTCTGTCTCTCTGTTACGTCTCCCTCTCTCTCTATCTCTCTCTCTCTGTCACATCCCCCTCTCTATCTATATCTGTCTCCCTGTCATGTCTCCCTCTCTCTCTCTGTCTGTCTCTCTGTCACGTCTCCCTCTATCTTTATCTCAGTCTCTCTGTCACCTCTCCCTCTCTCTCTTTATCTGTCTCTGTGTCACATCTCACTCTCTCTCTATCTCTGTCTCTGTCACAACTCCCTCTCTCTCTAGCCCTGTTTCCCTGTTACATCTCCCTCTCTGTCTCTCTGTCACGTCTCCCTCTCTCTCTCTATCTCTCTCTCTGTCACGTCTCCCTCTCTCTCTATCTCTGTCTCTCTGTAATGTCTCCCGCTCTCTCTATCTCTGTCTCTCTGTCTCGTCTCGCTTTCTATCTATATCTGTCTATCTGTCACGTCCCCATCTCTCTCTATCTCTGTCTCTTTGTCACGTCCCCCTCTCTCTCTATCTATGTCTCTCTGTAACGTCTCCCTCTCTCTCTATTTCTGTCTCTCTGTCACGTCTCCCTCTCTCTCTCTATCTCTCTCTCTGTCACGTCTCCCTCTCTCTCAATATCTGTCTCTCTGTAATGTCTCCCTCGCTCTCTATCTCTGTCTCCCTGTCATTTCTCCCTCTCTCTCTCTGTCTGTCTCTCTGTCACATCTCCCTCTATCTTTATCTCTGTCTCTCTGTCACAACTCCCTCTCTCTCTATCCCTGTTTCCCTGTCACGTGTCCCTCTCTCTCTATCCCTTTTCCCTGTCACGTCTCCCTCTCTCTCTATCTCTGTCTCATTGTCACGTCTCCCTCTCTCTCTCTCTGTCTCTCTGACACGATCCCCACTCTCTCTATCTCTGTCTGTCTCTCACGTCTCCCTCTCTCTCTATCGCTGTCTCTCTGTCACGACTCCTTCTCTATCTCTGTCTCTCTGTCACGTCTCCTTCTCTCTCTATCTCTGTCTCTCTGTCACGTCTCCCTCTGTATCTCTGTCTCTCTGTAATGTCTCCCTCTCTCTCTATCTCTGTCTCCCTGTCATGTCTCCCTCTCTCTCTATATCTCTCTCTCTGTCACGTCTCCCTCTCTCTCTCCCTCTCTCTGTCACATCTCCCTCTCGATCTCTCTCTCCCTCTGTCACGTTTCCCTCCCTATCTATCTCTGTCTGTCTGTCATTTCACCCTCTCTCTCTACCTCTGTCTCTCTGTCACCTCTCCCTCTCTCTCTATCTCTGTCTCTCTGTCATGTCTCCCTCTCTCTATCTGTCTCTGTCATGTCTCTCTCTCTCTATCTCTGTCTCTCTGTCATGTCTCCATCTCTCTCTATCTCTCTCTCTCTCTCTCTATTTCTGTCTCTCTGTCATGTCTCCCTCTCTCTCTATCTCTGTCCTTCTATCACGTCTCACTCTCTCTATCGCTCTCTGTATGTCACGGCTCAATCTCTCTCTATCTCTGCCTCTCTGTCACATCTCCCTCTCTCTCTATCTCTGTCTCTCTATAACATCTCCTTTTCTCTTCATCTCTGTCTCTCTGTCACGTCTCCTTCTCTGTCTCTGTCTCTCTGACATGTCTCCCTCTCACTCTATGTCTGTCTCTCTGTCAAGTCTCCCTCTATCTCTATCTCTGCCTCTCTGTCACGTCTCCCTCTCTCTCTATCCCTGTTTCCCTGTCCCCTCTCCCTTGCTCTCTATCTCTGTCTCATTGTCACATCTGCCTCTCTCTCTCTCTGTCTCTCTGACACGATCCCCTCTCTCTATCTATCTGTCTCTCTGTCACGTCTCCCTCCCTCTCTCCCTCTGTCTCTCTATCACGTATCCCTCTCTCTCTATCTCTGTCCCTATGTCACGTCACCCCCTCTCTCTATCTCTGTCTCTCTATAACGTCTCCATCTCTCTCAATATCTGTCTCACTGTAATGTCTCCTTCTCTCTCTATCTCTGTCTCCCTGTCATGTCTCCCTCTCTCTCTATCTCTGTCAAATCTCCCTCTCTCTCTATCACTGTCCCTGTGTCACGTCTCCCCCACCCTTTATCTCTGTCTCTCTGTCACGTCTCCCTCTCTCTCTATCTCTGTCTCTTTAGCACGTCTCCTTCTCTATCTCTGTCTCTCTGTCACGTCTCCCTCTCTCTCTATCTCTGTGTCTCTGTCACGTCTCCCTCTCTCTCTCTATCTCTCTCTGTCATGTCTCTCTCTCTCTCTATCTCTGTCTCTCTGACATGTCTCCATCTCTCTCTATCTCTGTCTCTCTCTCTCTATCTCTGTCTCTCTGTCATGTCTCCCTCTCTCTCTATCTCTGTCTCTCTGTAATGTCTCCCTCTCTCTCTGTCTCTGTCTCATTGTCACATCTGCCTCTCTCTCTCTCTCACTGTCTCTCTGACACGATCCCCTCTCTCTATCTATCTGTCTCTCTGTCACGTCTCCCTCCCTCTCTCCCTGTCTCTCTCTATCACGTCTCCCTCTCTCTCTATCTCTGTCCCTATGTCACGTCACCCTCTCTATCTCTGTCTCTCTATAACGACTCCTTCTCTCTCAATATCTGTCTCACTGTAATGTCTCCTTCTCTCTCTATCTCTGTCTCCCTGTCATGTCTCCCTCTCTCTCTATCTCTGTCAAATCTCCCTCTCTTTCTATCTCTGTCTCTCTGTAATGTCTCCCTCTCTCTCTATCTCTGTCTCTCTGTCACGTCTCCCTCTCTCTCTATCTCTGTCTCTCTGTCACATCCCCCTCTCTATCTATATCTGTCTCCCTGTCATGTCTCCCTCTCTCTCTCTGTCTGTCTCTCTGTCACGTCTCCCTCTAACTTTATCAGTCTCTCTGTCACCTCTCCCTCTCTCTCTTTATCTGTCTCTGTGTCACATCTGACTCTCTCTCTATCTCTGTCTCTGTCACAACTCCCTCTCTCTCTATCCCTGTTTCCCTGTTACATCTCCCTCTCTGTCTCTCTGTCACGTCTCCCTCTCTCTCTATCTCTGTCTCTCTGTCACGTCTCCCTCTCTATCTCTGTCTCTCTGTCACGTCCCCCTCTCTCTCTATCTATGTCTCTCTGTAACGTCTCCCTCTCTCTCTATCTCTGTCTCTCTGTCACGTCTCCCTCTCTCTCTCTATCTCTCTCGCTGTCACGTCTCCCTCTCTCTCAATATCTGTCTCTCTGTAATGTCTCCCTCGCTCTCTATCTCTGTCTCCCTGTCATGTCTCCCTCTCTCTCTCTGTCTGTCTCTCTGTCACATCTCCCTCTATCTTTATCTCTGTCTCTCTGTCACAACTCCCTCTCTCTCTATCCCTGTTTCCCTGTCACGTCTCCCTCTCTCTCTATCCCTGTTTCCCTGTCACGTCTCCCTCTCTCTCTATCTCTGCCTCTGTCACAACTCCCTCTCTCTCTATCCCTGTTTCCCTGTCACGTCTCCCTCTCTCTCTATCTCTGTCTCATTGTCACGTCTCCCTCTTTCTCTCTCTGTCTCTCTGACACGATCCCCACTCTCTCTATCTCTGTCTGTCTCTCACGTCTCCCTCTCTCTCTATCGCTGTCTCTCTGTCACGACTCCTTCTCTATCTCTGTCTCTCTGTCACGTCTCCTTCTCTCTCTATCTCTGTCTCTCTGTCATGTCTCCCTCTCTCTATCTGTCTCTGTCATGTCTCTCTCTCTCTCTATCTCTGTCTCTCTGTCATGTCTCCATCTTTCTCTATCTCTCTCTCTCTCTCTATCTCTGTCTCTCTGTCATGTCTCCCTCTCTCTCTATCTCTGTCCCTCTGTCACGTCTCCCTCTCTCTATCTCTCCCAGTCTGTCACGGCTCAATCTGTCTCTATCTCTGCCTCTCTGTCACATCTCCCTCTCTCTCTATCTCTGTCTCTCTATAACGTCTCCTTTTCTCTCTATCTCTTTGTCTCTGTCACGTCTCCTTCTCTGTCTCTGTCTCTCTGACACGTCTCCCTCTCTCTCTATCTCTGTCTCTCTGTCAAATCTCCCTCTCTCTCTATGTCTGTCTCTCTGTCAAGTCTCCCTCTTTCTCTATCTCTGTCTCTCTATCACGTCTCCCTCTCTCTCTATCTCTGTCCCTATGTCACGTCACCCCCTCTCTCTATCTCTGTCTCTCTATAACGTCTCCTTTTCTCTCAATATCTGTCTCACTGTAATGTCTCCCTCTCTCTCTATCTCTGTCTCCCTGTCATGTCTCCCTCTCTCTCTATCTCTGTCAAATCTCCCTCCCCTCTATCACTGTCCCTGTGTCACGTCTCCCACACTCTTTATCTCTGTCTCTCTGTCACGTCTCCCTCTCTCTCTCTGTCTGTCTCTCTGTCACTTCTCCCTCTATCTTTATCTCTGTCTCTATGTCACAACTCCCTCTCTCTCTATCCCTAATTCCCTGTCACGTCTCCCTCTCTCTCTATCTCTGTCTCTCTGTCAAATCTCCCTCTCTCTCTATGTCTGTCTGTCTGTCATGTCTCCCTCTATCTCTATCTCTGTCTCTCTGTCACGTCTCCATCTCCCTCTATCCCTGTTTCCCTGTCACCTCTCCCTCTCTCTCTATCTCTGTCTCTCTGTCACGTCTCCCTCTCTCTCTATCTCTCTCTCTCTGTCACATCCCCCTCTCTATCTATATCTGTCTCCCTGTCATGTCTCCCTCTCTCTCTCTGTCTGTCTCTCTGTCACGTCTCCCTTTATCTTTATCAGTCTCTCTGTCACCTCTCCCTCTCTCTCTTTATCTGTCTCTGTGTCACATCTCACTCTCTCTCTATCTCTGTTTCTGTCACAACTCCCTCTCTCTCTATCCCTGTTTCCCTGTTACATCTCTCTCTCTGTCTCTCTGTCACGTCTCCCTCTCTCTCTATCTCTGTCTCTCTGTCACGTCTCCCTCTCTATCTCTGTCTCTCTGTCACGTCCCCCTCTCTCTCTATTTCTGTCTCTCTGTCACGTCTCCCTCTCTCTATCTCTCTCTCTGTCACGTCTCCCTCTCTCTCAGTATCTGTCTCTCTGTAATGTCTCCCTCGCTCTCTATCTCTGTCGCCCTGTCATGTCTCCCTCTCTCTCTCTGTCTGTCTCTCTGTCACATCTCCCTCTATCTTTATCTCTGTCTCTCTGTCACAACTCCCTCTCTCTCTATCCCTGTTTCCCTGTCACGTCTCCCTCTCTCTCTATCTCTGTCTCATTGACACGTCTCCCTCTCTCTCTCTCTGTCTCTCTGACACGATCCCCACTCTCTCTATCTCTGTCTGTCTCTCACGTCTCCCTCTCTCTCTATCGCTGTCTCTCTGTCACGACTCCTTCTCTATCTCTGTCTCTCTGTCACGTCTCCTTCTCTCTCTATCTCTGTCTCTCTGTCATGTCTCCCTCTCTCTATCTGTCTCTGTCATGTCTCTCTCTCTCTCTATCTCTGTCTCTCTGTCATGTCTCCATCTCTCTCTATCTCTCTCTCTCTCTCTATCTCTGTCTCTCTGTCATGTCTCCCTCTCTCTCTATCTCTGTCTCTCTGTAATGTCTCCCTCTCTCTCTATCTCTGTCTCTCTGTCACGTCTCCCTCTCTCTCTATCTCTGTTTCTCTGTCACGTCTCCTTCTCTATCTCTGTCTCTCTGTAATGTCTCCCTCTCTCTCAATCTCTGTCTCTCTGTCACGTCTCCCTCTCTCTCTATCCCTGTTTCCCTGTCCCCTCTCCCTTGCTCTCTATCTCTGTCTCATTGTCACGTCTCCCTCACTCTCTCTCTCACTCTCTCTCTGACACGATCCCCTCTCTCTATCTATCTGTCTCTCTGTCACGTCTCCCTCCCTCTCTCCCTCTGTCTCTCTATCACGTCTCCCTCTCTCTCTCTCTCTCTGTCCCTATGTCACGTCTCCCCCTCTCTCTTTCTCTGTCTCTCTATAACGTCTCCTTCTCTCTCAATATCTGTCTCACTGTAATGTCTCCCTCTCTCTCTATCTCTGTCTCTCTGTCATGTCTCCCTCTCTCTCTATCTCTGTCTCTCTGTAATGTCTCCCTTTCTCTCTATCTCTGTCTCTCTGTCAAGTCTCCCTCTCTCTCTATCTCTCTCTCTCTGTCACATCCCCCTCTCTATCTATATCTGTCTCCCTGTCATGTCTCCCTCTCTCTCTCTGTCTGTCTCTCTGTCACGTCTCCCTCTCTCTCTTTATCTCTGCCTCTCTGTCATGACTACCTCTCTCTCTACCTCTGTCTCTCTATCACGTCTCCATCTCTCTCTATCTCCGTCTCTCTGTCAAATCTCACTCTCTCTCTATGTCTGTCTCTCTATCACGTCTCACTCTCTCTCTATCCCTGTTTCCCTGTCCCTTCTCCCGCTCTCTCTATCTCTGTCTCATTGTCACCTCTCCCTCTCTCTCTCTCACTGTCTCTCTGACACGATCCCCTCTCTCTCTATCTCTGTCTCTCTGTCACGTCTCCTTCTCTATCTCTGTCTCTCTGTCACCTCTCTCTCTCTCTCTCTATCTCTGTCTCTCAGTCAGGTCTCCCTCTCTCTGTATATCTGTCACGTCTCCCTCTCTCTCTATCTCTGTCTCTCTGTCACGTCTCCCTCTCTCTGTATATCTGTCGCATCTCCCTCTCTCTCTCTATCTCTTTCTCTCTGTCACGTCTCCCTCTCTCTCTATCTCTGTCTCTCTGACACGTCTCCCTCTCTCTCTATCTCTGTCTCTCTGTCACGTCTCCCTCTCTCTCTATCTCTGTCTCTCTGTCACGTCTCCCTCTCTCTCTATCTCTGTCTCTCTATAACGTCTCCCTCTCACTCTATCTGTCTCTCTGTCAAATCTCCCTCTCTCTCTATGTCTGTTTCTGTCACCTCTCCCTCTATATCTATCTCTGTCTCTCTGTCACGTCTGCCTCTCTCTCTCTCGCTGTTTCCCTGTCCCCTCTTCCTCTCTCTCTATCTCTGTCTCATTGTCACGTCTCCCTCTCTCTCTCTGTCTGTCTCTCTGTCACGTCTCCCTCTATCTTTATCTCTGTCTCTCTGTCACCTCACCCTCTCTCTCTTTATCTGTCTCTGTGTCACGTCTCCCTCTCTCTCTGTCTCTGCCTCTGTCACATCTCCCTCTCTCTCTATCCCTGTTCCCCTGTTACATCTCACTCTCTCTCTATCCCTGTTTCCCTGTCACGTCTCCCTCTCTCTCTATCTCTGTCTCATTGTCACGTCTCCCTCTCTCTCTCTCTGTCTCTCTGACACGATCCCCACTCTCTGTATCTCTGTCTGTCTCTCATGTCCCCCTCTCTTTCTATCTCTGTCTCTCTGTCAAGTCTCCTTCTCTATCTCTGTCTCTCTGTCACGTCTCTCTCTCTCTCTATCTGTCTCTCTGTCATGTCTCCCTCTCTCTCTCTATCTCTCTCTGTCACATCTCCCTCTCTTCCTATCTCTGTCTCTCTGTCACGTCTCCCTCTCTCTATCGCTGTCTCTCTCTCACGTCTCAATCTCTCTCTATCTCTGTCATTCTGTCACGTCTCCCTCTCTCTCTATCTATGTCTCTCTCTGTCACGTCTCCTTCCCTATCTATCTCTGTCTCTCAGTCATGTCTCCCTCTCTCTCTACCTGTCTCTCTATCACATCTCCCTCTCTCTCTATCTCTGTCCCTATGTCACGTCTCCCCATCTCTCAATCTCTGTCTCTCTGTCACGTCCCCCTCTCTCTCTATCTCTGTCTCTCTGTCACGTCCCCCTCTCTCTCTATCTCTGTCTCTCTATAACGTCTCCCTCTCTCTCAATAACTGTCTCCCTGTCATGTCTCCCTCTCTCTATATCTCTCTCTTTGTCACGTCTCCCTCTCTCTCTCCCTCTCTCTGTCACATCTCCCTCTCGATCTCTCTCTCTCTCTGTCACGTTTCCCTCCCTATCTATCTCTGTCTCTCTGTCATGTCGCCCTCTCTCTCCACCTCTGTCTCTCTATCACGTCTCCCTCTCTCTCTATCTCTGCCTCTCTGTCACGTCTCCATCTCTCTCTATCTCTGTCTCTCTGTCACGTCTCCCTCTCTCTCTCTATCTCTCTCTGTCACGTCTCCCTCTCTCCCTATCTCTGTCTCTCTGTCACGTCTCCCGCTCTCTATCGCTGTCTCTATGTCACGTCTCAATCTCTCTCTATCTCTGTCATTCTGTCACGTCTCCCTCTCTCTCTATCTATGTCTCTCTCTGTCACGTCTCCTTCCCTATCTATCTCTGTCTCTCAGTCATGTCTCCCTCTCTCTCTACCTCTGTCTCTCTATCACATCTCCCTCTCTCTCTATCTCTGTCCCTATGTCACGTCTCCCCCTCTCTCAATCTCTGTCTCTCTGTCACGTCCCCCTCTCTCTCTATCTCTGTCTCTCTGTCACGTCCCCCTCTCTCTCTATCTCTGTCTCTCTGTCACGTCTCCCTCTCTCTCTCCCTCTTTCTGTCACATCTCCCTCTCTATCTCTCTCTCACTGTCACGTTTCCCTCCTTATCTATCTCTGTCTCTCTGTCATGTCGCCCTCTCTCTCTACTGCTGTCTCTCTGTCACCTCTCCCTCTCTCTCTATCTCTGTCTCCCTCTCCTGTCTCCCTCTCTCTCCACCTCTGTCTCTCTATCACGTCTCCCTCTCTCTCTATCTCTCTCTCTCTGTCACATCCCCCTCTCTATATCTGTCTGTCTGTCACATCCCCATCTCTCTCTATATCTGTCTCACTGTCACCGCTCCCTCTCTCTCTATCTCTGTCTCTCTGTCAAATCTCCCTCTCTCTCAATCACTGTCCCTGTGTCACGTCTCCCCCACTCTTTATCTCTGTCTCTCTGTCACGTCTCCCTCTCTCTCTATCTCTGTCTCTTCATCACGTCTCCTTCTCTATCTCTGTCTCCCTGTCACGTCTCCCTCTCTCTCTCTATCTCTCTCTGTCATGTCTCTCTCTCTCTCTATCTCTGTCTCTCTGACATGTCTCCATCTCTCTCTATCTCTGTCTCTCTCTCTCTATCTCTGTCTCTCTGTCATGTCTCCCTCTCTCACTATCTCTGTCCCTCTGTCAGGTCTCCCTCTCTCTATCTCTGTCTCTCTATAACGTCTCCCTCTCTCTCTATTTGTCTCTCTGTCAAATCTCCCTCTCTCTCTATGTCTGTCTCTGTCACCTCTCCCTCTATCTCTATCTCTGTCTCTCTGTCACGTCTGCCTCTCTCTCTCTCGCTGTTTCCCTGTCCCCTCTTCCTCTCTCTCTATCTCTGTCTCATTGTCACGTCTCCCTCTCTCTCTCTGTCTGTCTCTCTGTCACGTCTCCCTCTATCTTTATCTCTGTCTCTTTGTCACCTCACCCTCTCTCTCTTTATCTGTCTCTGTGTCACGTCTCCCTCTCTCTCTATCTCTGCCTCTGTCACAACTCCGTCTCTCTGTATCCCTGTTCCCCTGTTACATCTCCCTCTCTCTCTATCCCTGTTTCCCTGTCACGTCTCCCTCTCTCTCTATCTCTGTCTCATTGTCACGTCTCCCTCTCTCTCTCTCTGTCTCTCTGACACGATCCCCTCTCTCTGTATCTCTGTCTGTCTCTCATGTCTCCCTCTCTTTCTATCTCTGTCTCTCTGTCATGTCTCCCTCTCTCTCTCTATCTCTCTCTGTCACGTCTCCCTCTCTCCCTATCTCTGTCTCTCTGTCACGTCTCCCTCTCTCTATCGCTGTCTCTGTGTCACGTCTCAATCTCTCTCTATCTGTGTCATTCTGTCACGTCTCCCTCTCTCTCTACCTCTGTCTCTCTATCACATCTCCCTCTCTCTCTATCTCTGTCCCTATGTCACGTCTCCCCCTCTCTCAATCTCTGTCTCTCTGTCACGTCCCCCTCTCTCTCTATCTCTGTCTCTCTGTCACGTCCCCCTCTCTCTCTATCTCTGTCTCTCTATAACGTCTCCCTCTCTCTCTATCTCTGTCTCCCTGTCATGTCTCCCTCTCTCTCTATATCTCTCTCTCTGTCACGTCTCCCTCTCTCTCTCCCTCTCTTTGTCACATCTCCCTCTCGATCTCTCTCTCTCTCTGTCACGTTTCCCTCCCTATCTATCTCTGTCTCTCTGTCATGTCGCCCTCTCTCTCTACCTCTGTCTCTCTTTCACCTCTCCCTCTCTCTCTATCTCTGTCTCCCTGTCCTGTCTCCCTCTCTCTCCACCTCTGTCTCTCTATCACGTCTCCCTCTCTCTCTATCTCTGTCTCTCTGTCACATCTCCCTCTCTCTCTATCTCTGTCTCTCTGTCACGTCTCCCTATCTCTCTCTATCTCTCTCTGTCACGTCTCCCTCTCTCCCTATCTCTGTCTCTCTGTCACGTCTCCCTCTCTCTATCTCTGTCTCTCTCTCACGTCTCAATCTCTCTCTATCTCTGTCATTCTGTCACCTCTCCCTCTCTCTCTATCTATGTCTCTCTCTGTCACGTCTCCTTCCCTATCTATCTCTGTCTCTCAGTCATGTCTCCCTCTCACTCTACCTCTGTCTCTCTATCACATCTCCCTCTCTCTCTACCTCTGTCTCTCTATCACATCTCCCTCTCTCTCTATCTCTGTCTCTCTGTCACGTCTCCCCCTCTCTCAGTCTCTGTCTCTCTGTCACGTCCCCCTCTCTCTCTATCTCTGTCTCTCTGTCACATCTCCCTCTCTCTCTCCCTCTCTCTGTAACATCCCCCTCTCTATCTCTCTCTCTCTCTGTCACGTTTCCCTCCCTATCTATCTCTGTCTCTCTGTCATGTCGCCCTCTCTCTCTACCGCTGTCTCTCTGTCACCTCTCCCTCTCTCTCTATCTCTGTCTCCCTCTCCTGTCTCCCTCTCTCTCCACCTCTGTCTCTCTATCACGTCTCCCTCTCTCTCTATCTCTGTCTCTCTGAAACGTCTCCCTCTCTCTCTCTCTGTCACGTCTCCCTCTCTCTCTGTCTCTGTCTCTCTGTCACGTCTCCCTATCTCTCTATCTCTGTCTCTCTATAACGTCTCCCTCTCTCTCTATCTGTCACTCTGTCAAAACTCCCTCTCTCTCTATGTCTGTCTCTGTCACCTCTCCCTCTCTCTCTATCTCTGTCTCTCTGTCACGTCTGCCTCTCTCTCTATCGCTGTTTCCCTGTCGCCTCTCCCTCTCTCTCTATCACTGTCTCATTGTCACGTCTCCCTCTCTCTCTCTGTCTGTCTCTCTGTCAAGTCTCCCTCTATCTTTATCTCTGTCTCTCTGTCACGTCTCCCTCTCTCTCTTTATCTGTCTCTGTGTCACGTCTCCCTCTCTCTCTATCTCTGCCTCTGTCACAACTCCCTCTCTCTCTATCCCTGTTCCCCTGTTACATCTCACTCTGTCTCTATCCCTGTTTCCCTGTCACGTCTCCCTCTCTCTCTTTCCCTGTCTCATTGTCACGTCTCACTCTCTCTCTCTGTCTCTCTGACACGATCCCCTCTCTCTGTATCTCTGTCTGTCTCTCATGTCTCCCTCTCTTTCTATCTCTGTCTCTCTGTCAAGTCTCCTTCTCTATCTCTGTCTCTCTGTCACGTCTCCCTCTCTCTCTATCTCTGTCTCTCTGTCATGTCTCTCTCTCTCTCTCTATCTCTCTCTGTCACGTCTCCCTCTCTCTCTATCTCTGTCTCTCTGTCACGTCTCCCTCTCTCTATCGCTGTCTCTCTGTCACGTCTCAATCTCTCTCTATCTCTGTCATTCTGTCACGTCTCCCTCTCTCTCTATCTATGTCTCTCTCTGTCACGTCTCCTTCCCTATCTATCTCTGTCTCTCAGTCATGTCTCCCTCTCTCTCTACCTCTGTCTCTCTATCACATCTCCCTCTCTCTCTATCTCTGTCCCTATGTCACGTCTCCCCCTCTCTCAATCTCTGTCTCTCTGTCACGTCCCCCTCTCTCTCTATCTCTGTCTCTCTGTCACGTCCCCCTCTCTCTCTATCTCTGTCTCTCTATAACGTCTCCCTCTCTCTCAATATCTGTCTCTCTGTAATGCCTCCCTCTCTCTCTATCTCTGTCTCCCTGTCATGTCTCCCTCTCTCTCTATATCTCTCTCTCTGTCACGTCTCCCTCTCTCTCTCCCTCTCTCTGTCACATCTCCCTCTCGATCTCTCTCTCTCTCTGTTACGTTTCCCTCCCTATCTATCTCTGTCTCTCTGTCATGTCGCCCTCTCTCTCTATCTCTGTCTCTCTGTCACCTCTCCCTCTCTCTCTATCTCTGTCTCCCTGTCCTGTCTCCCTCTCTCTCCACCTCTGTCTCTCTATCACATCTCCCTCTCTCTCTATCTCTGTCTCTCATCACGTCTCCCTCTCTCTCTATCTCTGTCTCTCTGTCACGTCTCCCTCTCTCACTCTATCTCTCTCTGTCACGTCTCCCTCTCTCCCTATCTCTGTCTCTCTGTCACGTCTCCCACTCTCTATCGCTGTCTCTCTGTCACGTCTCAATCTCTCTCTATCTCTGTCATTCTGTCACGTCTCCCTCTCTCTCTACCTCTGTCTCTCTATCACATCTCCCTCTCTCTCTATCTCTGTCCCTATGTCACGTCTCCCCCTCTCTCAATCTCTGTCTCTCTGTCACGTCCCCCTCTCTCTCTATCTCTGTCTCTCTGTCACGTCCCCCTCTCTCTCTATCTCTGTCTCTCTATAACGTCTCCCTCTCTCTCAATATCTGTCTCTCTGTAATGTCTCCCTCTCTCTCTATCTCTGTCTCCCTGACATGTCTCCCTCTCTCTCTATATCTCTCTCTCTGTCACGTCTCCCTCTCTCTCTCCCTCTCTCTGTCACATCTCCCTCTCGATCTCTCTCTCTCTCTGTTACGTTTCCCTCCCTATCTATCTCTGTCTCTCTGTCATGTCGCCCTCTCTCTCTACTGCTGTCTCTCTGTCACCTCTCCCTCTCTCTCTATCTCTGTCTCCCTCTCCTGTCTCCCTCTCTCTCTACCTCTGTCTCTATATCACATCTCCCTCTCTCTCTATCTCTGTCCCTATGTCACGTCTCCCCCTCTCTCAATCTCTGTCTCTCTGTCACGTCCCCCTCTCTCTCTATCTCTGTCTCTCTGTCACGTCCCCCTCTCTCTCTATCTCTGTCTCTCTATAACGTCTCCCTCTCTCTCAATATCTGTCTCTCTGTAATGTCTCCCTCTCTCTCTATCTCTGTCTCTCTGTCACGTCCCCCTCTCTCTCTATCTCTGTCTCTCTATAACGTCTCCCTCTCTCTCAATATCTGTCTCTCTGTAATGTCTCCCTCTCTCTCTATCTCTGTCTCTCTGTCACGTCTCCCTCTCTCTCTCCCTCTCTCTGTCACATCTCCCTCTCGATCTCTCTCTCTCTCTGTCACGTTTCCCTCCCTATCTATCTCTGTCTCTCTGTCATGTCGCCCTCTCTCTCTACCTCTGTCTCTCTGTCACCTCTCCCTCTCTCTCTATCTCTGTCTCCCTGTCCTGTCTCCCTCCCTCTCCACCTCTGTCTCTCTATCACGTCTCCCTCTCTCTCTATCTCTGTCTCTCTATAACGTCTCCCTCTCTCTCTATCTCTGTCTCTCTGTCACGTCTCCCTCTCTCTCTATCTCTGTCTCTCTGTCACGTCTCCCTCTCTCTCTATCTCTGACTCTCTGTCACGTCTCCCTCTCTCTCTATCTCTGTCTCACTGTCACGTCTCCCTCTCTCTCTATCTGTCTCTCTGTCAAATCTCCCTCTCTCTCTATGTCTGTCTCTCTGTCACCTCTCCCACTATCTCTATCTCTGTCTCTCTGTCACGTCTCCCTCTCTCTCTATCTCTGTCTCTCTGTCACGTCTCCCTCTCTCTCTATCTCTGTCTCACTGTCACGTCTCCCTCTCTCTCTATCTGTCTCTCTGTCAAATCTCCCTCTCACTCTATGTCTGTCTCTCTGTCACCTCTCCCTCTATCTCTATCTCTGTCACTCTGTCACGTCTGCCTCTCTCTCTCTCGCTGTTTCCCTGTCCCCTCTTCCTCTCTCTCTATCTCTGTCTCATTGTCACGTCTCCCTCTCTCTCTCTCTCACTGTCTGTCTGACACGAACCCCTCTCTCTCTATCTCTGTCTCTCTGTCACGTCTCCTTCTCTATCTCTGTCTCTCTGTCACGTCTCTCTCTCTCTCTATCTCTTTCTCTCTGTCACGTCTCCCTCTCTCTCTCTATCTCTCTCTGTCACGTCTCCCTCTCTCCCTATCTCTGTCTCTCTGTCACGTCTCCCTCTCTCTATCGCTGTCTCTGTGTCACGTCTCAATCTCTCTCTATCTCTGTCATTCTGTCACGTCTCCCTCTCTCTCTATGACTCTCTCTGTCACCTCTCCTTCCCTATCTATCTCTGTCTCTCAGTCACATCTACCTCTCTCTCTGCCTCTGTCTCTCTATCACATTTCCCTCTCTCTCAATCTCTGTCCCTATTTCACGTCTCCCCCTCTCTCAATCTCTGTCTCTCTGTCACGTCCCCATCTCTCTACATCTCTGTCTCTCTGTCACGTCCCCCTCTCTCTCTATCTCTGTCTCTCTGTCACGTCTCCCTCTCTCTCTCCCTCTCTCTGTCACATCTCCCTCTCTATCTCTCTCTCTCTCTGTCACGTTTCCCTCCCTATCTATCTCTGTCTCTCAGTCATGTCGCCCTCTCTCTCTACCTCTGTCTCTCTGTCACCTCTCCAGCTCTCTCTATCTCTGTTTCCCTCTCCTGTCTCCCTCTCTCTCCACCTCTGTCTCTCTATCACGTCTCCCTCTCTCTCTATCTCTCTCTCTCTGTCACGTCCCCCTCTCTATCTATATCTGTCTCTCTGTCACATCCCCATCTCTCTCTATATCTGTCTCTCTGTCACCTCTCCCTCTCTCTCTATCTCTGTCGCTCTGTCACGTCTCCCTCTCTCTCTATCTCTCTCTGTTATGTCTCTCTCTCTCTCTATCTCTGTCTCTCTGACATGTCTCCATCTCTCTCTATCTCTGTCTCTCTCTCTCTATCTCTGTCTCTCTGTCGTGTCTCCCTATCTATCTCTGTCCCTCTGTCACGTCTCCCTCTCTCTATCGCTGTCTGTCTGTCACGGCTCAATCTCTCTCTATCTCTGTCTCTTTGTCATGTCTCACTCTCTCTCTATCTCTGTCTCTCTGTAATGTCTCCCTCTCTCTCTATCTCTGTCTCTCTGTCACGTCTCCCTCTCTCTCTACCTCTGTCTCTCTATCACATCTCCCTCTCTCTCTATCTCTGTCCCTATGTCACGTCTCCCCCTCTCTCAATCTCTGTCTCTCTGTCACGTCCCCCTCTCTCTCTATCTCTGTCTCTCTGTCACGTCCCCCTCTCTCTCTATCTCTGTCTCTCTGTCACGTCTCCCTCTCTCTCTCCCTCTCTCTGTCACATCTCCCTCTCTATCTCTCTCTCTCTCTGTCACGTTTCCCTCCCTATCTATCTCTGTCTCTCAGTCATGTCGCCCTCTCTCTCTACCTCTGTCTCTCTGTCACCTCTCCCTCTCTCTCTATCTCTGTTTCCCTCTCCTGTCTCCCTCTCTCTCCACCTCTGTCTCTCTATCACGTCTCCCTCTCTCTCTATCTCTCTCTCTCTGTCACGTCCCCCTCTCTCTCTATCTCTGTCTCTCTGTCAAATCTCCTTCTCTCTCTATCTCTGTCCCTGTGTCACGTCTCCCCCACTCTTTATCTCTGTCTCTCTGTCACGTCTCCTTCTCTCTCTATCTCTGTCTCTTTATCACGTCTCTTTCTCTATCTCTGTCTCTCTGTCACGTCTCCCTCTCTCTCTATCTCTGTCGCTCTGTCACGTCTCCCTCTCTCTCTCTATCTCTCTCTGTCATGTCTCTCTTTCTCTCTATCTCTGTCTCTCTGACATGTCTCCATCTCTCTCTATCTCTGTCTCTCTCTCTCTATCTCTGTCTCTCTGTCATGTCTCCCTCTCTATCTATCTCTGTCCCTCTGTCACGTCTCCCTCTCTCTATCGCTGTCTGTCTGTCACGGCTCAATCTTTCTCTATCTCTGTCTCTTTGTCATGTCTCACTCTCTCTCTATCTCTGTCTCTCTATAACGTCTCCCGCTCTCTCAATATCTGTCTCTCTGTAATGTCTCCCTCTCTCTCTAACTCCGTCTCTCTGTCATGTCTCCCTCTCTCTCTATCTCTGTCTCTCTGCAATGTTTCCCTCTCTCTCTATCTCTGTCTCTCTGTCACGTCTCCCTCTCTCTCTATCTCTCTCTCTCTGTCACGTCTCCCTCTCTCTCTATCTCTGTCTCTCTATAACGTCTCCCTCTCTCTCTATCTGTCTCTCTGTCAAATCTCCCTCTCTCTCTATGTCTGTCTCTGTCACCTCTCCCTCTATCTCTATCTCTGTCTCTCTGTCACGTGTCCCTCTCTCTCTATCTCTGTCCCTATGTCACGTCTCCCCCTCTCTCAATCTCTGTCTCTCTGTCACGTCCCCCTCTCTCTCTATCTCTGTCTCTCTGTCACGACCCCTCTCTCTCTATCTCTGTCTCTCTATAACGTCTCCCTCTCTCTCATTATCTGTCTCTCTGTAATGTCTCCCTCTCTCTCTATCTCTGTCTCCCTGTCATGTCACCCTCTCTCTCTATATCTCTCTCTCTGTCACGTCTCCCTCTCTCTCTATCTCTTTCTCTCTGTCACGTCTCCCTCTCTCTCTCTATCTCTCTCTGTCACGTCTCCCTCTCTCCCTATCTCTGTCTCTCTGTCACGTCTCCCTCTCTCTATCGCTGTCTCTGTGTCACGTCTCAATCTCTCTCTATCTCTGTCATTCTGTCACGTCTCCCTCTCTCTCTATGACTCTCTCTGTCACCTCTCCTTCCCTATCTATCTCTGTCTCTCAGTCACATCTACCTCTCTCTCTGCCTCTGTCTCTCTATCACATTTCCCTCTCTCTCAATCTCTGTCCCTATTTCACGTCTCCCCCTCTCTCAATCTCTGTCTCTCTGTCACGTCCCCATCTCTCTACATCTCTGTCTCTCTGTCACGTCCCCCTCTCTCTCTATCTCTGTCTCTCTGTCACGTCTCCCTCTCTCTCTCCCTCTCTCTGTCACATCTCCCTCTCTATCTCTCTCTCTCTCTGTCACGTTTCCCTCCCTATCTATCTCTGTCTCTCAGTCATGTCGCCCTCTCTCTCTACCTCTGTCTCTCTGTCACCTCTCCAGCTCTCTCTATCTCTGTTTCCCTCTCCTGTCTCCCTCTCTCTCCACCTCTGTCTCTCTATCACGTCTCCCTCTCTCTCTATCTCTCTCTCTCTGTCACGTCCCCCTCTCTATCTATATCTGTCTCTCTGTCACATCCCCATCTCTCTCTATATCTGTCTCTCTGTCACCTCTCCCTCTCTATCTCTGTCGCTCTGTCACGTCTCCCTCTCTCTCTCTATCTCTCTCTGTTATGTCTCTCTCTCTCTCTATCTCTGTCTCTCTGACATGTCTCCATCTCTCTCTATCTCTGTCTCTCTCTCTCTATCTCTGTCTCTCTGTCATGTCTCCCTCTCTATCTATCTCTGTCTCTTTATCACGTCTCTTTCTCTATCTCTGTCTCTCTGTCACGTCTCCCTCTCTCTCTATCTCTCTCTCTCTGTCACGTCCCCCTCTCTATATATATCTGTCTCTCTGTCACATCCCCATCTCTCTCTATATCTGTCTCTCTGTCACCTCTCCCTCTCTCTCTATGTCTGTCTCTCTGTCAAGTCTCCCTCTCTCTCTATCTCTGTCCCTGTGTCACGTCTCCCCCACTCTTTATCTCTGTCTCTCTGTCACGTCTCCTTCTCTCTCTATCTCTGTCTCTTTATCACGTCTCTTTCTCTATCTCTGTCTCTCTGTCACGTCTCCCTCTCTCTCTATCTCTGTCGCTCTGTCACGTCTCCCTCTCTCTCTCTATCTCTCTCTGTCATGTCTCTCTCTCTCTCTATCTCTGTCTCTCTGACATGTCTCCATCTCTCTCTATCTCTGTCTCTCTCTCTCTATCTCTGTCTCTCTGTCATGTCTCCCTCTCTATCTATCTCTGTCCCTCTGTCACGTCTCCCTCTCTCTATCGCTGTCTGTCTGTCACGGCTCAATCTTTCTCTATCTCTGTCTCTTTGTCATGTCTCACTCTCTCTCTATCTCTGTCTCTCTATAACGTCTCCCGCTCTCTCAATATCTGTCTCTCTGTAATGTCTCCCTCTCTCTCTAACTCCGTCTCTCTGTCATGTCTCCCTCTCTCTCTATCTCTGTCTCTCTGCAATGTTTCCCTCTCTCTCTATCTCTGTCTCTCTGTCACGTCTCCCTCTCTCTCTATCTCTCTCTCTCTGTCACGTCTCCCTCTCTCTCTATCTCTGTCTCTCTATAACGTCTCCCTCTCTCTCTATCTGTCTCTCTGTCAAATCTCCCTCTCTCTCTATGTCTGTCTCTGTCACCTCTCCCTCTATCTCTATCTCTGTCTCTCTGTCACGTGTCCCTCTCTCTCTATCTCTGTCCCTATGTCACGTCTCCCCCTCTCTCAATCTCTGTCTCTCTGTCACGTCCCCCTCTCTCTCTATCTCTGTCTCTCTGTCACGTCCCCCTCTCTCTCTATCTCTGTCTCTCTATAACGTCTCCCTCTCTCTCATTATCTGTCTCTCTGTAATGTCTCCCTCTCTCTCTATCTCTGTCTCCCTGTCATGTCACCCTCTCTCTCTATATCTCTCTCTCTGTCACGTCTCCCTCTCTCTCTATCTCTTTCTCTCTGTCACGTCTCCCTCTCTCTCTCTATCTCTCTCTGTCACGTCTCCCTCTCTCCCTATCTCTGTCTCTCTGTCACGTCTCCCTCTCTCTATCGCTGTCTCTGTGTCACGTCTCAATCTCTCTCTATCTCTGTCATTCTGTCACGTCTCCCTCTCTCTCTATGACTCTCTCTGTCACCTCTCCGTCCCTCTCTATCTCTGTCTCTCAGTCACATCTACCTCTCTCTCTGCCTCTGTCTCTCTATCACATTTCCCTCTCTCTCAATCTCTGTCCCTATTTCACGTCTCCCCCTCTCTCAATCTCTGTCTCTCTGTCACGTCCCCATCTCTCTACATCTCTGTCTCTCTGTCACGTCCCCCTCTCTCTCTATCTCTGTCTCTCTGTCACGTCTCCCTCTCTCTCTCCCTCTCTCTGTCACATCTCCCTCTCTATCTCTCTCTCTCTCTGTCACGTTTCCCTCCCTATCTATCTCTGTCTCTCAGTCATGTCGCCCTCTCTCTCTACCTCTGTCTCTCTGTCACCTCTCCAGCTCTCTCTATCTCTGTTTCCCTCTCCTGTCTCCCTCTCTCTCCACCTCTGTCTCTCTATCACGTCTCCCTCTCTCTCTATCTCTCTCTCTCTGTCACGTCCCCCTCTCTATCTATATCTGTCTCTCTGTCACATCCCCATCTCTCTCTATATCTGTCTCTCTGTCACCTCTCCCTCTCTATCTCTGTCGCTCTGTCACGTCTCCCTCTCTCTCTCTATCTCTCTCTGTTATGTCTCTCTCTCTCTCTATCTCTGTCTCTCTGACATGTCTCCATCTCTCTCTATCTCTGTCTCTCTCTCTCTATCTCTGTCTCTCTGTCGTGTCTCCCTATCTATCTCTGTCCCTCTGTCACGTCTCCCTCTCTCTATCGCTGTCTGTCTGTCACGGCTCAATCTCTCTCTATCTCTGTCTCTTTGTCATGTCTCACTCTCTCTCTATCTCTGTCTCTCTGTAATGTCTCCCTCTCTCTCTATCTCTGTCTCTCTGTCACGTCTCCCTCTCTCTCTACCTCTGTCTCTCTATCACATCTCCCTCTCTCTCTATCTCTGTCCCTATGTCACGTCTCCCCCTCTCTCAATCTCTGTCTCTCTGTCACGTCCCCCTCTCTCTCTATCTCTGTCTCTCTGTCACGTCCCCCTCTCTCTCTATCTCTGTCTCTCTGTCACGTCTCCCTCTCTCTCTCCCTCTCTCTGTCACATCTCCCTCTCTATCTCTCTCTCTCTCTGTCACGTTTCCCTCCCTATCTATCTCTGTCTCTCAGTCATGTCGCCCTCTCTCTCTACCTCTGTCTCTCTGTCACCTCTCCCTCTCTCTCTATCTCTGTTTCCCTCTCCTGTCTCCCTCTCTCTCCACCTCTGTCTCTCTATCACGTCTCCCTCTCTCTCTATCTCTCTCTCTCTGTCACGTCCCCCTCTCTCTCTATCTCTGTCTCTCTGTCAAATCTCCTTCTCTCTCTATCTCTGTCCCTGTGTCACGTCTCCCCCACTCTTTATCTCTGTCTCTCTGTCACGTCTCCTTCTCTCTCTATCTCTGTCTCTTTATCACGTCTCTTTCTCTATCTCTGTCTCTCTGTCACGTCTCCCTCTCTCTCTATCTCTGTCGCTCTGTCACGTCTCCCTCTCTCTCTCTATCTCTCTCTGTCATGTCTCTCTCTCTCTCTATCTCTGTCTCTCTGACATGTCTCCATCTCTCTCTATCTCTGTCTCTCTCTCTCTATCTCTGTCTCTCTGTCATGTCTCCCTCTCTATCTATCTCTGTCCCTCTGTCACGTCTCCCTCTCTCTATCGCTGTCTGTCTGTCACGGCTCAATCTCTCTCTATCTCTGTCTCTTTGTCATGTCTCACTCTCTCTCTATCTCTGTCTCTCTATAACGTCTCCCGCTCTCTCAATATCTGTCTCTCTGTAATGTCTCCCTCTCTCTCTAACTCCGTCTCTCTGTCATGTCTCCCTCTCTCTCTATCTCTGTCTCTCTGCAATGTTTCCCTCTCTCTCTATCTCTGTCTCTCTGTCACGTCTCCCTCTCTCTCTATCTCTCTCTCTCTGTCACGTCCCCCTCTCTATCTATATCTGTCTCTCTGTCACATCCCCATCTCTCTCTATATCTGTCTCTCTGTCACCTCTCCCTCCCTCTCTATCTCTGTCTCTCTGTCAAATCTCCCTCTCTCTCTATCTCTGTCCCTGTGTCACGTCTCCCCCACTCTTTATCTCTGTCTCTCTGTCACGTCTCCCTCTCTCTCTATCTCTGTCTCTTTATCACGTCTCCTTCTCTATCTCTGTCTCTCTGTCACGTCTCCCTCTCTCTCTATCTCTGTCGCTCTGTCACGTCTCCCTCTCTCTCTCTATCTCTCTCTGTTATGTCTCTCTCTCTCTCTATCTTTGTCTCTCTGACATGTCTCCATCTCTCTCTATCTCTGTCTCTCTCTCTCTATCTCTGTCTCTCTGTCGTGTCTCCCTATCTATCTCTGTCCCTCTGTCACGTCTCCCTCTCTCTATCGCTGTCTGTCTGTCACGGCTCAATCTCTCTCTATCTCTGTCTCTTTGTCATGTCTCACTCTCTCTCTATCTCTGTCTCTCTGTAATGTCTCCCTCTCTCTCTATCTCTGTCTCTCTGTCACGTCTCCCTCTCTCTCTACCTCTGTCTCTCTATCACATCTCCCTCTCTCTCTATCTCTGTCCCTATGTCACGTCTCCCCCTCTCTCAATCTCTGTCTCTCTGTCACGTCCCCCTCTCTCTCTATCTCTGTCTCTCTGTCACGTCCCCCTCTCTCTCTATCTCTGTCTCTCTGTCACGTCTCCCTCTCTCTCTCCCTCTCTCTGTCACATCTCCCTCTCTATCTCTCTCTCTCTCTGTCACGTTTCCCTCCCTATCTATCTCTGTCTCTCAGTCATGTCGCCCTCTCTCTCTACCTCTGTCTCTCTGTCACCTCTCCCTCTCTCTCTATCTCTGTTTCCCTCTCCTGTCTCCCTCTCTCTCCACCTCTGTCTCTCTATCACGTCTCCCTCTCTCTCTATCTCTCTCTCTCTGTCACGTCCCCCTCTCTCTCTATCTCTGTCTCTCTGTCAAATCTCCTTCTCTCTCTATCTCTGTCCCTGTGTCACGTCTCCCCCACTCTTTATCTCTGTCTCTCTGTCACGTCTCCTTCTCTCTCTATCTCTGTCTCTTTATCACGTCTCTTTCTCTATCTCTGTCTCTCTGTCACGTCTCCCTCTCTCTCTATCTCTGTCGCTCTGTCACGTCTCCCTCTCTCTCTCTATCTCTCTCTGTCATGTCTCTCTCTCTCTCTATCTCTGTCTCTCTGACATGTCTCCATCTCTCTCTATCTCTGTCTCTCTCTCTCTATCTCTGTCTCTCTGTCATGTCTCCCTCTCTATCTATCTCTGTCCCTCTGTCACGTCTCCCTCTCTCTATCGCTGTCTGTCTGTCACGGCTCAATCTTTCTCTATCTCTGTCTCTTTGTCATGTCTCACTCTCTCTCTATCTCTGTCTCTCTATAACGTCTCCCGCTCTCTCAATATCTGTCTCTCTGTAATGTCTCCCTCTCTCTCTAACTCCGTCTCTCTGTCATGTCTCCCTCTCTCTCTATCTCTGTCTCTCTGCAATGTTTCCCTCTCTCTCTATCTCTGTCTCTCTGTCACGTCTCCCTCTCTCTCTATCTCTCTCTCTCTGTCACGTCTCCCTCTCTCTCTATCTCTGTCTCTCTATAACGTCTCCCTCTCTCTCTATCTGTCTCTCTGTCAAATCTCCCTCTCTCTCTATGTCTGTCTCTGTCACCTCTCCCTCTATCTCTATCTCTGTCTCTCTGTCACGTGTCCCTCTCACTCTATCTCAGTCCCTATGTCACGTCTCCCCCTCTCTCAATCTCTGTCTCTCTGTCACGTCCCCCTCTCTCTCTATCTCTGTCTCTCTGTCACGTCCCCCTCTCTCTCTATCTCTGTCTCTCTATAACGTCTCCCTCTCTCTCATTATCTGTCTCTCTGTAATGTCTCCCTCTCTCTCTATCTCTGTCTCCCTGTCATGTCACCCTCTCTCTCTATATCTCTCTCTCTGTCACGTCTCCCTCTCTCTCTTCCTCTCTCTGTCACATCTCCCTCTCGCTCTCTCTCTCTCTCTGTCACGTTTCCCTCCCTATCTATCTCTGTCTCTCTGTCATGTCGCCCTCTCTCTCTACCTCTGTCTCTCTGTCACCTCTCCCTCTCTCTATATCTCTGTCTCCCTGTCCTGTCTCCCTCTCTCTCCACCTCTGTCTCTCTATCACGGCCCCCTCTCTCTCTATCTCTGTCTCTCTGTCACGTCTCCCTCTCTCTATCTCTCTCTGTCACGTCTCTCTCTCTCTATCTCTGTCTCTCTGACATGTCTCCATCTCTCTCTATCTCTGTCTCTCTCTCTCTATTTCTGTCTCTCTGTCACGTCTCCCTCTCTATCTATCTCTCTCCCTCTGTCACGTCTCCCTCTCTCTATCGCTGTCTGTCTGTCACGGCTCAATCTCTCTCTATCTCTGTCTCTTTGTCATGTCTCCCTCTCTCTCTATCTCTGTCTCTCTATAACGTCTCCCTCTCTCTCTATCTCTGTCTCTCTGACATGTCTCCCTCTCTCTCTATCTCTCTCTCTCTTTCACTTCTCCCTCTCTCTCTATCTCTGTCTCTCTGTCACGTCTCCCTCTCTCTCTATCTCTGTCTCTCTATAACGTCTCCCTCTCTATCTATCTGTCTCTCTGTCAAATCTCCCTCTCTCTCTATGTCTGTCTCTCTGTCACCTCTCCCTCTATCTCTATCTCTGTCTCTCTGTCACGTCTGCCTCTCTCTCCCTCTCTGTTTCCCTGTCCCCTCTCCCTCTCTCTCTATCTCTGTCTCATTGTCACGTCTCCCTCTCTCTCTCTCACTGTCTGTCTGACACGAACCCCTCTCTCTCTATCTCTGTCTCTCTGTCACGTCTCCTTCTCTATCCCTGTCTCTCTGTCACGTCTCTCTCTCTCTCTATCTCATTCTCTCTGTCACGTCTCCCTCTCTCTCTCTATCTCTCTCTGTCACGTCTCCCTCTCTCCCTATCTCTGTCTCTCTGTCACGTCTCCCTCTCTCTATCGCTGTCTCTCTGTCACGTCTCAATCTCTCTCTATCTCTGTCATTCTGTCACGTCTCCCTCTCTCTCTATCTATGTCTCTCTCTGTCACGTCTCCTTCCCTATCTATCTCTGTCTCTCAGTCATGTCTCCCTCTCTCTCTACCTCTGTCTCTCTATCACATCTCCCTCTCTCTCTATCTCTGTCCCTATGTCATATCTCCCCCTCTCTCAATCTCTGTCTCTCTGTCACGTCCCCCTCTCTCTCTATCTCTGTCTCTCTGTCACGTCCCCCTCTCTCTCTATCTCTGTCTCTCTGTCACGTCTCCCTCTCTCTCTCCCTCTCTCTGTCACATCTCCCTCTCTATCTCTCTCTCTCTCTGTCACGTTTCCCTCCCTATCTATCTCTGTCTCTCTGTCATGTCGCCCTCTCTCTCTACCTCTGTCTCTCTGTCACCTCTCCCTCTCTCTCTATCTCTGTTTCCCTCTCCTGTCTCCCTCTCTCTCCACCTCTGTCTCTCTATCACGTCTCCCTCTCTCTCTATCTCTCTCTCTCTGTCACGTCCCCCTCTCTATCTATATCTGTCTCTCTGTCACATCCGCATCTCTCTCTATCTCTGTCTCTCTGTCACCTCTCCCTCTCTCTCTATCTCTGTCTCTCTGTCAAATCTCCCTCTCTCTCTATCTCTGTCCCTGTGTCACGTCTCCCCCACTCTTTATCTCTGTCTCTCTGTCACGTCTCCCTCTCTCTCTATCTCTGTCTCTTTATCACGTCTCCTTCTCTATCTCTGTCTCTCTGTCACGTCTCCCTCTCTCTCTATCTCTGTCTCTCTGTCACGTCTCCCTCTCTCTCTCTATCTCTCTCTGTCATGTCTCTCTCTCTCTCTATCTCTGTCTCTCTGACATGTCTCCATCTCTCTCTATCTCTGTCTCTCTCTCTCTCTATCTCTGTCTCTCTGTCATGTCTCCCTCTCTATCTATCTCTGTCCCTCTGTCACGTCTCCCTCTCTCTATCGCTGTCTGTCTGTCACGGCTCAATCTCTCTCTATCTCTGTCTCTTTGTCATGTCTCACTCTCTCTCTATCTCTGTCTCTCTATAACGTCTCCCGCTCTCTCAATATCTGTCTCTCTGTAATGTCTCCCTCTCTCTCTAACTCTGTCTCTCTGTCACGTCTCCCTCTCTCTCTATCTCTCTCTCTCTGTCACGTCTCCCTCTCTCTCTATCTCTGTCTCTCTGTAACCTCTTCCTCTCTCTCTATCTGTCTCTCTGTCAAATCTCCCTCTCTCTCTATGTCTGTCTCTGTCACCTCTCCCTCTATCTCTATCTCTGTCTCTCTGTCACGTCTGCCTCTCTCTCTCTCGCTGTTTCCCTGTCGCCTCTTCCTCTCTCTCTATCTCTGTCTCATTGTGACGTCTCCCTCTCTCTGTCTGTCTCTCTGTCACGTCTCCCTCTATCTTTATCTCTGTCTCTCTGTCACCTCACCCTCTCTCTCTTTATCTGTCTCTGTGTCACGTCTCCCTCTCTCTCTATCTCTGCCTCTGTCACAACTCCCTCTCTCTCTATCCCTGTTCCCCTGTTACATCTCCCTCTCTCTCTATCCCTGTTTCCCTGTCACGTCTCCCTCTCTCTCTATCTCTGTCTCATTGTCACGTCTCCCTCTCTCTCTCTCTGTCTCTCTGACACGATCCCCTCTCTCTGTATCTCTGTCTGTCTCTCATGTCTCCCTCTCTTTCTATCTCTGTCTCTCTGTCAAGTCTCCTTCTCTATCTCTGTCTCTCTGTCACGTCTCCCTCTCTCTCTATCTCTGTCTCTCTGTCATGTCTCCCTCTCTCTCTCTATCTCTCTCTGTCACGTCTCCCTCTCTCCCTATCTCTGTCTCTCTGTCACGTCTCCCCCTCTCTATCGCTGTCTCTCTGTCACGTCTCAATCTCTCTCTATCTCTGTCATTCTGTCACGTCTCCCTCTCTCTCTATGTCTCTCTCTGTCATGTCTCCTTCCCTATCTATCTCTGTCTCTCAGTCATGTCTCCCTCTCTCTCTACCTCTGTCTCTCTATCACATCTCCCTCTCTCTCTATCTCTGTCCCTATGTCACGTCTCCCCCTTTCTCAATCTCTGTCTCTCTGTCACGTCCCCCTCTCTCTCTATCTCTGTCTCTCTGTCACGTCCCCCTCTCTCTCTATCTCTGTCTCTCTATAACGTCTCCCTCTCTCTCAATATCTGTCTCTCTGTAATGTCTCCCTCTCTCTCTATCTCTGTCTCCCTGTCATGTCTCCCTCTCTCTCTATATCTCTCTCTCTGTCACGTCTCCCTCTCTCTCTCCCTCTCTCTGTCACATCTCCCTCTCGATCTCTCTCTCTCTCTGTCACGTTTCCCTCCCTATCTACCTCTGTCTCTCTGTCATGTCGCCCTCTCTCTCTACCTCTGTCTCTCTGTCACCTCTCCCTCTCTCTATATCTCTGTCTCCCTGTCCTGTCTCCCTCTCTCTCCACCTCTGTCTCTCTATCACGTCTCCCTCTCTCTCTATCTCTGTCTCTTTATCACGTCTCCTTCTCTATCTCTGTCTCTCTGTCACGTCTCCCTCTCTCTCTATCTCTGTCTCTCTGTCACGTCTCCCTCTCTCTCTTTATCTCTCTCTGTCATGTCTCTCTCTCTCTCTATCTCTGTCTCTCTGACATGTCTCCATCTCTCTCTATCTCTGTCTCTCTCTCTCTATCTCTGTCTCTCTGTCATGTCTCCCTCTCTATCTATCTCTGTCCCTCTGTCACGTCTCCCTCTCTCTATCGCTGTCTGTCTGTCACGGCTCAATGTCTCTCTATCTCTGTCTCTTTGTCATGTCTCCCTCTCTCTCTATCTCTGTCTCTCTATAACGTCTCCCGCTCTCTCAATATCTGTCTCTCTGTAATGTCTCCCTCTTTCTCTATCTCTGTCTCTCTGTCATGTCTCCCTCTCTCTCTATCTCTGTCTCTCTGTAATGTCTCCCTCTCTCTCTATCTCTGTCTCTCTGTCACGTCTCCCTCTCTCTCTATCTCTGTCTCTCTGTCACGTCTCCCTCTCTCTCTATCTCTGTCTCTCTGTCACGTCTCCCTCTCTCTCTATCTCTGTCTCTCTATAACGTCTCCCTCTCTCTCTATCTGTCTCTCTGTCAAATCTCCTCTCTCTCTATGTCTGTCTCTGTCACCTCTCCCTCTATCTCTATCTCTGTCTTTCTGTCACGTCTGCGTCTCTCTCTCTCGCTGTTTCCCTGTCCCCTCTTCCTCTCTCTCTATCTCTGTCTCATTGTCACGTCTCCCTCTCTCTCTCTGTCTGTCTCTCTGTCACGTCTCCCTCTATCTTTATCTCTGTCTCTCTGTCACCTCACCCTCTCTCTCTTTATCTGTCTCTGTGTCACGTCTCCCTCTCTCTCTATCCCTGTTCCCCTGTTACATCTCCCTCTCTCTCTATCCCTGTTTCCCTGTCACGTCTCCCTCTCTCTCTATCTCTGTCTCATTGTCACGTCTCCCTCTCTCTCTCTCTGTCTCTCTGACACGATCCCCTCTCTCTGTATCTCTGTCTGTCTCTCATGTCTCCCTCTCTTTCTATCTCTGTCTCTCTGTCAAGTCTCCTTCTCTATCTCTGTCTCTCTGTCACGTCTCCCTCTCTCTCTATCTCTGTCTCTCTGTCATGTCTCCCTCTCTCTCTCTATCTCTCTCTGTCACGTCTCCCTCTCTCCCTATCTCTGTCTCTCTGTCACGTCTCCCCCTCTCTATCGCTGTATCTCTGTCACGTCTCAATCTCTCTCTATCTCTGTCATTCTGTCACGTCTCCCTCTCTCTCTATCTATGTCTCTCTCGGTCACGTCTCCTTCCCTATCTATCTCTGTCTCTCAGTCATGTCTCCCTCTCTCTCTACCTCTGTCTCTCTATCACATCTCCCTCTCTCTCTATCTCTGTCCCTATGTCACGTCTCCCCCTCTCTCAATCTCTGTCTCTCTGTCACGTCCCCCTCTCTCTCTATCTCTGTCTCTCTGTCACGTCCCCCTCTCTCTCTATCTCTGTCTCTCTGTCACGACTCCCTCTCTCTCTCCCTCTCTCTGTCACATCTCCCTCTCTATCTCTCTCTCTCTCTGTCACGTTTCCCTCCCTATCTATCTCTGTCTCTCTGTCATGTCGCCCTCTCTCTCTACCTCTGTCTCTCTGTCACCTCTCCCTCTCTCTCTATCTCTGTTTCCCTCTCCTGTCTCCCTCTCTCTCCACCTCTGTCTCTCTGTCACCTCTCCCTCTTTCTCTATCTCTCTCTCTCTGTCACGTCCCCCTCTCTATCTATATCTGTCTCTCTGTCACATCCCCATCTCTCTCTATATCTGTCTCTCTGTCACCTCTCCCTCTCTCTCTATCTCTGTCTCTCTGTCAAATCTCCCTCTCTCTCTATCTCTGTCCCTGTGTCACGTCTCCCCCACTCTTTATCTCTGTCTCCCTGTCACGTCTCCCTCTCTCTCTATCTCTGTCTCTTTATCACGTCTCCTTCTCTATCTCTGTCTCTCTGTCACGTCTCCCTCTCTCTCTATCTCTGTCGCTCTGTCACGTCTCCCTCTCTCTCTCTATCTCTCTCTGTCATGTCTCTCTCTCTCTCTATCTTTTTCTCTCTGACATGTCTCCATCTCTCTCTATCTCTGTCTCTCTCTCTCTATCTCTGTCTCTCTGTCATGTCTCCCTCTCTATCTATCTCTGTCCCTCTGTCACGTCTCCCTCTCTCTATCGCTGTCTGTCTGTCACGCCTCAATCTCTCTCTATCTCTGTCTCTTTGTCATGTCTCACTCTCTCTCTATCTCTGTCTCTCTATAACGTCTCCCTCTCTCTCTATCTGTCTCTCTGTCAAATCTCCCTCTCTCTCTATGTCTGTCTCTGTCACCTCTCCCTCTATCTCTATCTCTGTCTCTCTGTCACGTCTGCCTCTCTCTCTCTCTCTGTTTCCCTGTCGCCTCTTCCTCTCTCTCTATCTCTGTCTCATTGTGACGTCTCCCTCTCTCTGTCCGTCTCTCTGTCACATCTCCCTCTATCTTTATCTCTGTCTCTCTGTCACCTCACCCTCTCTCTCTTTATCTGTCTCTGTGTCACGTCTCCTCTCTCTCTATCTCTGCCTCTGTCACAACTCCCTCTCTCTCTATCCCTGTTCCCCTGTTACATCTCCCTCTCTCTCTATCCCTGTTTCCCTGTCACGTCTCCCTCTCTCTCTATCTCTGTCTCATTGTCACGTCTCCCTCTCTCTCTCTCTGTCTCTCTGACACGAACCCTCTCTCTGTATCTCTGTCTGTCTCTCATGTCTCCCTCTCTTTCTATCTCTGTCTCTCTGTCAAGTCTCCTTCTCTATCTCTGTCTCTCTGTCACGTCTCCCTCACTCTTTATCTCTGTCTCTCTGTCATGCCTCCCTCTCTCTCTCTATCTCTCTCTGTCACGTCTCCCTCTCTCCCTATCTCTGTCTCTCTGTCACGTCTCCCTCTCTCTATCGCTGTCTCTCTGTCACGTCTCAATCTCTCTCTATCTCTGTCATTCTGTCACGTCTCCCTCTCTCTCTATGTCTCTCTCTGTCACGTCTCCTTCCCTATCTATCTCTGTCTCTCAGTCACGTCTCCCTCTCTCTCTATCTCTGTCTCTCTGTCATGTCTCTCTCTCTCTCTCTATCTCTCTCTGTCACGTCTCCCTCTCTCCCTATCTCTGTCTCTCTGTCACGTCTCCCTCTCTCTATCGCTGTCTCTCTGTCATGTCTCAATCTCTCTCTATCTCTGTCATTCTGTCACGTCTCCCTCTCTCTCTATCTATGTCTCTCTCTGTCACGTCTCCTTCCCTATCTATCTCTGTCTCTCAGTCATGTCTCCCTCTCTCTCTACCTCTGTCTCTCTATCACATCTCCCTCTCTCTCTATCTCTGTCCCTATGTCACGTGTCCCCCTCTCTCAATCTCTGTCTCTCTGTCACGTCCCCCTCCCTCTCTATTTCTGTCTCTCTGTCACGTCCCCCTCTCTCTCTATCTCTGTCTCTCTATAACGTCTCCCTCTCTCTCATTATCTGTCTCTCTGTAATGTCTCCCTCTCTCTCTATCTCTGTCTCCCTGTCATGTCTCCCCCTCTCTCTATATCTCTCTCTCTGTCACGTCTCCCTCTCTCTCTCCCTCTCTCTGTCACATCTCCCTCTCGCTCTCTCTCTCTCTGTCACGTTTCCCTCCCTATCTATCTCTGTCTCTCTGTCATGTCGCCCTCTCTCTCTACCTCTGTCTCTCTGTCACCTCTCCCTCTCTCTCTATCTCTGTCTCCCTGTCCTGTCTCCCTCTCTCTCCACCTCTGTCTCTCTATCACGGCCCCCTCTCTCTCTATCTCTGTCTCTCTGTCACGTGTCCCTCTCTCTCTATCTCTGTCTCTCTGTCACGTCTCCCTCTCTCTCTCTATCTCTCTCTGTCACGTCTCTCTCTCTCTATCTCTGTCTCTCTGACATGTCTCCATCTCTCTCTATCTCTGTCTCTCTCTCTCTATTTCTGTCTCTCTGTCATGTCTCCCTCTCTATCTATCTCTGTCCCTCTGTCACGTCTCCCTCTCTCTATCGCTGTCTGTCTGTCACGGCTCAATCTCTCTCTATCTCTGTCTCTTTGTCATGTCTCCCTCTCTTTCTATCTCTGTCTCTCTGTCAAGTCTCCTTCTCTATCTCTGTCTCTCTGTCACGTCTCCCTCTCTCTCTATCTCTTTCTCTCTGTCATGTCTCCCTCTCTCTCTCTATCTCTCTCTGTCACGTCTCCCTCTCTCCCTATCTCTGTCTCTCTGTCACGTCTCCCTCTCTCTATCGCTGTCTCTCTGTCACGTCTCAATCTCTCTCTATCTCTGTCATTCTGTCACGTCTCCCTCTCTCTCTATGTCTCTCTCTGTCACGTCTCCTTCCCTATCTATCTCTGTCTCTCAGTCATGTCTCCCTCTCTCTCTACCTCTGTCTCTCTATCACATCTCCCTCTCTCTCTATCTCTGTCCCTATGTCACGTCTCCCCCTCTCTCAATCTCTGTCTCTCTGTCACGTCCCCCTCTCTCTCTATCTCTGTCTCTCTGTCACGTCTCCCTCTCTCTCAATATCTGTCTCTCTGTAATGTCTCCCTCTCTCTCTATCTCTGTCTCCCTGTCATGTCTCCCTCTCTCTATATATCTCTCTCTCTGTCACGTCTCCCTCTCTCTCTCCCTCTCTCTGTCACATCTCCCTCTCGATCTCTCTCTCTCTCTGACACGTTTCCCTCCCTATCTATCTCTGTCTCTCTGTCATGTCGCCCTCTCTCTCTACCTCTGTCTCTCTGTCACCTCTCCCTCTCTCTCTATCTCTGTCTCCCTGTCCTGTCTCCCTCTCTCTCCACCTCTGTCTCTCCATCACGTCTCCCTCTCTCTCTATCTCTGTCTCTCTGACACGTCTCTCTCTTTCTCTATCTCTGTCTCTCTGTCACGTCTCCCTCTCTCTCTATCTCTGTCTCTCTGTCACGTCTCCCTCTCTCTCTATCTCTGTCTCTCTATAACGTCTCCCTCTCTCTCTAACTGTCTCTCTGTCAAATCTCCCTCTCTCTCTATGTCTGTCTCTGTCACCTCTCCCTCTATCTCTATCTCTGTCTCTCTGTCACGTCTGTCTCTCTCTCTCTCGTTGTTTCCCTGTCCCCTCTCCCTCTCTCTCTATCACTGTCTCATTGTCACGTCTCCCTCTCTCTCTCTGTCTGTCTCTCTGTCACGTCTCCCTCTATCTTTATCTCTGTCTCTCTGTCACCTCACCCTCTCTCTCTTTATCTGTCTCTGTGTCACGTCTCCCTCTCTCTCTATCTCTGCCTCTGTCACAACTCCCTCTCTCTTTATCCCTGTTCCCCTGTTACATCTCCCTCTCTCTCTATCCCTGTTTCCCTGTCACGTCTCCCTCTCTCTCTATCTCTGTCTCATTTTCACGTCTCTCTCTCTCTCTCTCTGTCTCTCTGACACGATCCCCTCTCTCTGTATCTCTGTCTGTCTCTCATGTCTCCCTCTCTTTCTATCTCTGTCTCTCTGTCAAGTCTCCTTCTCTATCTCTGTCTCTCTGTCACGTCTCCCTCTCTCTCTATCTCTGTCTCTCTGTCATGTCTCCCTCTCTCTCTCTATCTCTCTCTGTCACGTCTCCCTCTCTCCCTATCTCTGTCTCTCTGTCACGTCTCCCTCTCTCTATCGCTGTCTCTGTGTCACGTCTCAATCTCTCTCTATCTCTGTCATTCTGTCACGTCTCCCTCTCTCTCTATCTATGTCTCTCTCTGTCACGTCTCCTTCCCTATCTATCTCTGTCTCTCAGTCATGTCTCCCTCTCTCTCTACCTCTGTCTCTCTATCACATGTCCCTCTCTCTCTATCTCTGTCCCTATGTCACGTCTCCCCCTCTCTCAATCTCTGTCTCTCTGTCACGTCCCCCTCTCTCTCTATCTCTGTCTCTCTGTCACGTCCCCCTCTCTCTCTATCTCTGTCTCTCTATAACGTCTCCCTCTCTCTCAATATCTGTCTCTCTGTAATGTCTCCCTCTCTCTCTATCTCTGTCTCCCTGTCATGTCTCCCTCTCTCTCTATATCTCTCTCTCTGTCACGTCTCCCTCTCTCTCTCCCTCTCTCTGTCACATCTCCCTCTCGATCTCTCCCTCTCTCTGTCACGTTTCCCTCCCTATCTATCTCTGTCTCTCTGTCATGTCGCCCTCTCTCTCTACCTCTGTCTCTCTGTCACCTCTCCCTCTCTCTCTATCTCTGTCTCCCTGTCCTGTCTCCCTCTCTCTCCACCTCTGTCTCTCTATCACGTCTCCCTCTCTCTCTACCTCTGTCTCTCTGTCACCTCTCCCTCTCTCTCTATCTCTGTCTCTCTGTCCTGTCTCCCTCTCTCTACACCTCTATCTCTCTATCACGGCCCCCTCTCTCTCTATCTCTGTCTATCTCATGTCTCCCTCTCTCTCTATCTTTGTCTCTCTGTCACGGCTCCCTCTCTCTCTCTATCTCTCTCTGTCATGTGTCTCTCTCTCTCTATCTCTGTCTCTCTGACATGTCTCCATCTCTCTCTATCTCTGTCTCTCTCTCTCTATCTCTGTCTCTCTGTCATGTCTCCCTCTCTATCTATCTCTGTCCCTCTGTCACGTCTCCCTCTCTCTATCGCTGTCTGTCTGTCACGGCTCAATCTCTCTCTATCTCTGTCTCTTTGTCATGTCTCCCTCTCTCTCTATCTCTGTCTCTCTATAACGTCTCCCTCTCTCTCTATCTCTGTCTCTCTGACACGTCTCCCTCTCTCTCTATCTCTGTCTCTATGTCACGTCTCCCTCTCTCTCTATCTCTGTCTCTCTGTCACGTCTCCCTCTCTCTCTATCTCTGTCTCTCTATAACGTCTCCCTCTCTCTCTATCTGTCTCTCTGTCAAATCTCCCTCTCTCTCTATGTCTTTCTCTCTGTCACCTCTCCCTCTATCTCTATCTCTGTCTCTCTGTCACGTCTCCCTCTCTCTCTCTCGCTGTTTCCCTGTCCCCTCTTCCTCTCTCTCTATCTCTGTCTCATTGTCACGTCTCCCTCTCTCTCTATCTCTGTCTCTCTGTCACGTCTCCTTCTCTATCTCTGTCTCTTTGTCACGTCTCTCTCTCTCTCTATCTCTTTATCTCTGTCACGTTTCCCTCTATCTCTATCTCTCTCTCTCTGTCATGTCTCCTTCTCTCCCTATCGCTTTCTCTCTGTCACGGCTCAATCTCTCTCTATCTCTGTCATTCTGTCACGTCTCCCTCTCTCTCTATGTCTCGCTCTGTCACGTCTCCCTCCCTATCTATCTCTGTCCCTCAGTCATATCTCCCTCTCTCTCTACCTCTGTCTCTCTATCACGTCTCCCTCTCTCTCTATCTCTGTTCCTATGTCATGTCTCCCCCTCTCTCAATCTCTGTCTCTCTGTCACGTCCCCCTCTCTCTCTATCTCTGTCTGCCTGTCATGTCTCCCTCTCTCTCTATCTCTGTCTCTCTTTAATATCTCCCTTTCTCTCTATCTCTGTCTCTCTGTCACGCCTCCCTCTCTCTCTATCTCTCTCTCTGTCACATCCCCCTCTCTATCTATATCTGTCTCCCTGTCATGTCTCCCTCTCTCTCTATCTCTGTCTCTCTGTAATGTCTCCCTTTCTCTCTATCTCTGTCTCTCTGTCACGCCTCCCTCTCTCTCTATCTCTCTCTCTGTCACATCCCCCTCTCTATCTATATCTGTCTCCCTGTCATGTCTCCCTCTCTCTCTCTGTCTTTCTCTCTGTCACGTCTCCCTCTATCTTTATCTCTGTCTCTCTGTCACCTCTCCCTCTCTCTCTTTATCTGTCTCTGTGTCACGTCTCCCTCTCTCTGTCTCTCTGTCTCTCTGACACGATGCCCTCTCTCTCTATATCTGTCTGTATCTCATGTCTCCCGCTCTTTCTATCTCTGTCTCTCTGTCACGTCTCCCTCTCTATCTCTGTCTCTCTGTCACGTCTCCCTCTCTCTCTATCTCTGTCTCTCTGTCACGTCTCCCTCTCTCTCTCTATCTCTCTCTGTCACGTCTCTCTCTCTCTCTACCTCTGTATCTCTGTCACATATCCCTCTATCTCTATCTCTGTCTCTCTGTCACCTCTCCCTCTCTCTCTTTATCTGTCTCTGTGTCACGTCGCCCTCTCTCTCTCTCTGTCTCTCTGACACGATCCCCTCTCTCTCTATATCTGTCTGTCTCTCATGTCTCCCGCTCTTTCTATCTCTGTCTCTCTGTCACGTCTCCCTCTCTATCTCTGTCTCTCTGTCACGTCTCCCTCTCTCTCTATCTCTGTCTCTCTGTCATGTCTCCCTCTCTCTCTCTATCTCTCTCTGTCACGTCTCTCTCTCTCTCTACCTCTGTATCTCTGTCACGTCTCCCTCTATCTCTATCTCTGTCTCTCTGTCATGTCTCCCTCTCTCTCTATCTCTCTCTCTCTGTCACGTCTCCCTCTCTCCCTATCGCTGTCTCTCTGTCACGTCTCAATCTCTCTCTATCTCTGTCATTCTGTCACGTCTCCCTCTCTCTCTATCTATGTCTCTCTCTGTCACGTCTCCTTCCCTATCTATCTCTGTCTCTCAGTCATGTCTCCCTCTCTCTCTACCTCTGTCTCTCTATCACATCTCCCTCTCTCTCTATCTCTGTCCCTATGTCACGTCTCCCCCTCTCTCAATATCTGTCTCTCTGTCACGTCCCCCTCTCTCTCTATCTCTGTCTCTCTGTCACGTCCCCCTCTCTCTCTATCTCTGTCTCTCTATAACGTCTCCCTCTCTCTCAATATCTGTCTCTCTGTAATGTCTCCCTCTCTCTCTATCTCTGTCTCCCTGTCTTGTTTCCCTCTCTCTCTATATCTCTCTCTCTGTCACGTCTCCCTCTCTCTCTCCCTCTCTCTGTCACATCTCCCTCTCTCTCTCTATCTCTCTCTGTCACGTCTCCCTCTCTCCCTATCTCTGTCTCTCTGTCACGTCTCCCTCTCTCTATCGCTGTCTCTCTGTCACGTCTCAATCTCTCTCTATCTCTGTCATTCTGTCACGTCTCCCTCTCTCTCTATCTATGTCTCTCTCTGTCACGTCTCCTTCCCTATCTATCTCTGTCTCTGAGTCATGTCTCCCTCTCTCTCTACCTCTGTCTCTCTATCACATGTCCCTCTCTCTCTATCTCTGTCCCTATGTCACGTCTCCCCCTCTCTCAATCTCTGTCTCTCTGTCACGTCCCCCTCTCTCTCTATCTCTGTCTCTCTGTCACGTCCCCCTCTCTCTCTATCTCTGTCTCTCTATAACGTCTCCCTCTCTCTCATTATCTGTCTCTCTGTAATGTCTCCCTCTCTCTCTATCTCTGTCTCCCTGTCATGTCTCCCTCTCTCTCTATATCTCTCTCTCTGTCACGTCGCCCTCTCTCTCTCCCTCTCTCTGTCACATCTCCCTCTCGATCTCTCCCTCTCTCTGTCACGTTTCCCTCCCTATCTATCTCTGTCTCTCTGTCATGTCGCCCTCTCTCTCTACCTCTGTCTCTCTGTCACCTCTCCCTCTCTCTCTATCTCTGTCTCCCTGTCCTGTCTCCCTCTCTCCCTATCGCTGTCTGTCTGTCACGGCTCAATCTCTCTCTATCTCTGTCATTCTGTCACGTCTCCCTCTCTCTCTATGTCTCTCTCTGTCACGTCTCCCTCCCTATCTATCTCTGTCTCTCAGTCATATCTCCCTCTCTCTCTACCTCTGTCTCCCTATCACGTCTCCCTCTCTCTCTATCTCTGTTCCTATGTCACGTGTCCCCCTCTCTCAATCTCTGTCTCTCTGTCACGTCCCCCTCCCTCTCTATTTCTGTCTCTCTGTCACGTCCCCCTCTCTCTCTATCTCTGTCTCTCTATAACGTCTCCCTCTCTCTCATTATCTGTCTCACTGTAATGTCTCCCTCTCTCTCTATCTCTGTCTCCCTGTCATGTCTCCCCCTCTCTCTATATCTCTCTCTCTGTCACGTCTCCCTCTCTCTCTCCCTCTCTCTGTCACATCTCCCTCTCGCTCTCTCTCTCTCTGTCACGTTTCCCTCCCTATCTATCTCTGTCTCTCTGTCATGTCGCCCTCTCTCTCTACCTCTGTCTCTCTGTCACCTCTCCCTCTCTCTCTATCTCTGTCTCCCTGTCCTGTCTCCCTCTCTCTCCACCTCTGTCTCTCTATCACGGCCCCCTCTCTCTCTATCTCTGTCTCTCTGTCACATGTCCCTCTCTCTCTATCTCTGTCTCTCTGTCACGTCTCCCTCTCTCTCTCTATCTCTCTCTGTCACGTCTCTCTCTCTCTATCTCTGTCTCTCTGACATGTCTCCATCTCTCTCTATCTCTGTCTCTCTCTCTCTATTTCTGTCTCTCTGTCATGTCTCCCTCTCTATCTATCTCTGTCCCTCTGTCACGTCTCCCTCTCTCTATCGCTGTCTGTCTGTCACGGCTCAATCTCTCTCTATCTCTGTCTCTTTGTCATGTCTCCCTCTCTCTCTATCTCTGTCTCTCTGACACGTCTCCCTCTCTCTCTATCTCTCTCTCTCTTTCACGTCTCCCTCTCTCTCTATCTCTGTCTCTCTATAACGTCTCCCTCTCTATCTATCTGTCTCTCTGTCAAATCTCCCTCTCTCTCTATGTCTGTCTCTCTGTCACGTCTGCCTCTCTCTCCCTCTCTGTTTCCCTGTCCCCTCTCCCTCTCTCTCTATCTCTGTCTCATTGTCACGTCTCCCTCTCTCTCTCTCACTGTCTGTCTGACACGAACCCCTCTCTCTCTATCTCTGTCTCTCTGTCATGTCTCCTTCTCTATCTCTGTCTCTCTGTCACGTCTCTCTCTCTCTCTATCTCTTTCTCTCTGTCACGTCTCCCTCTCTCTCTCTATCTCTCTCTGTCACGTCTCCCTCTCTCCCTATCTCTGTCTCTCTGTCACGTCTCCCTCTCTCTATCGCTGTCTCTCTGTCACGTCTCAATTTCTCTCTATCTCTGTCATTCTGTCACGTCTCCCTCTCTCTCTATCTATGTCTCTCTCTGTCACGTCTCCTTCCCTATCTATCTCTGTCTCTCAGTCATGTCTCCCTCTCTCTCTACCTCTGTCTCCCTATCACGTCTCCCTCTCTCTCTATCTCTGTTCCTATGTCACGTGTCCCCCTCTCTCAATCTCTGTCTCTCTGTCACGTCCCCCTCCCTCTCTATTTCTGTCTCTCTGTCACGTCCCCCTCTCTCTCTATCTCTGTCTCTCTATAACGTCTCCCTCTCTCTCATTATCTGTCTCTCTGTAATGTCTCCCTCTCTCTCTATCTCTGTCTCCCTGTCATGTCTCCCCCTCTCTCTATATCTCTCTCTCTGTCACGTCTCCCTCTCTCTCTCCCTCTCTCTGTCACATCTCCCTCTCGCTCTCTCTCTCTCTGTCACGTTTCCCTCCCTATCTATCTCTGTCTCTCTGTCATGTCGCCCTCTCTCTCTACCTCTGTCTCTCTGTCACCTCTCCCTCTCTCTCTATCTCTGTCTCCCTGTCCTGTCTCCCTCTCTCTCCACCTCTGTCTCTCTATCACGGCCCCCTCTCTCTCTATCTCTGTCTCTCTGTCACGTGTCCCTCTCTCTCTATCTCTGTCTCTCTGTCACGTCTCCCTCTCTCTCTCTATCTCTCTCTGTCACGTCTCTCTCTCTCTATCTCTGTCTCTCTGACATGTCTCCATCTCTCTCTATCTCTGTCTCTCTCTCTCTATTTCTGTCTCTCTGTCATGTCTCCCTCTCTATCTATCTCTGTCCCTCTGTCACGTCTCCCTCTCTCTATCGCTGTCTGTCTGTCACGGCTCAATCTCTCTCTATCTCTGTCTCTTTGTCATGTCTCCCTCTCTCTCTATCTCTGTCTCTCTGACACGTCTCCCTCTCTCTCTATCTCTCTCTCTCTTTCACGTCTCCCTCTCTCTCTATCTCTGTCTCTCTATAACGTCTCCCTCTCTATCTATCTGTCTCTCTGTCAAATCTCCCTCTCTCTCTATGTCTGTCTCTCTGTCACGTCTGCCTCTCTCTCCCTCTCTGTTTCCCTGTCCCCTCTCCCTCTCTCTCTATCTCTGTCTCATTGTCACGTCTCCCTCTCTCTCTCTCACTGTCTGTCTGACACGAACCCCTCTCTCTCTATCTCTGTCTCTCTGTCATGTCTCCTTCTCTATCTCTGTCTCTCTGTCACGTCTCTCTCTCTCTCTATCTCTTTCTCTCTGTCACGTCTCCCTCTCTCTCTCTATCTCTCTCTGTCACGTCTCCCTCTCTCCCTATCTCTGTCTCTCTGTCACGTCTCCCTCTCTCTATCGCTGTCTCTCTGTCACGTCTCAATTTCTCTCTATCTCTGTCATTCTGTCACGTCTCCCTCTCTCTCTATCTATGTCTCTCTCTGTCACGTCTCCTTCCCTATCTATCTCTGTCTCTCAGTCATGTCTCCCTCTCTCTCTACCTCTGTGTCTCTATCACATCTCCCTCTCTCTCTATCTCTGTCCCTATGTCACGTGTCCCCCTCTCTCAATCTCTGTCTCTCTGTCACGTCCCCCTCTCTCTCTATCTCTGTCTCTCTGTCACGTCCCCCTCTCTCTCTATCTCTGTCTCTCTGTCACGTCTCCCTCTCTCTCTCCCTCTCTCTGTCACATCTCCCTCTCTATCTCTCTCTCTCTCTGTCACGTTTCCCTCCCTATCTATCTCTGTCTCCTCTGTCATGTCGCCCTCTCTCTCTACCTCTGTCTCTCTGTCACCTCTCCCTCTATCTCTGTTTCCCTCTCCTGTCTCCCTCTCTCTCCACCTCTGTCTCTCTATCATGTCTCCCTCTCTCTCTATCTCTCTCTCTCTGTCACGTCCCCCTCTCTATCTATATCTGTCTCTCTGTCACATCCCCATCTCTCTCTATATCTGTCTCTCTGTCACCTCTCCCTCTCTCTCTATGTCTGTCTCTCTGTCAAGTCTCCCTCTCTCTCTATCTCTGTCCCTGTGTCACGTCTCCCCCACTCTTTATCTCTGTCTCTCTGTCACGTCTCCCTCTCTCTCTATCTCTGTCTCTTTATCACGTCTCCTTCTCTATCTCTGTCTCTCTGTCACGTCTCCCTCTCTCTCTATCTCTGTCTCTCTGTCACGTCTTCCTCTCTCTCTCTATCTCTCTCTGTCATGTCTCTCTCTCTCTCTATCTCTGTCTCTCTGACATGTCTCCATCTCTCTCTATCTCTGTCTCTCTCTCTCTATCTCTGTCTCTCTGTCATGTCTCCCTCTCTATCTATCTCTGTCCCTCTGTCACGTCTCCCTCTCTCTATCGCTGTCTGTCTGTCACGGCTCAATCTCTCTCTATCTCTGTCTCTTTGTCATGTCTCACTCTCTCTCTATCTCTGTCTCTCTATAACGTCTCCCGCTCTCTCAATATCTGTCTCTCTGTAATGTCTCCCTCTCTCTCTAACTCTGTCTCTCTGTCATGTCTCCCTCTCTCTCTATCTCTGTCTCTCTGCAATGTCTCCCTCTCTCTCTATCTCTGTCTCTCTGTCACGTCTCCCTCTTTCTCTATCTCTCTCTATCTGTCACGTCTCCCTCTCTCTCTATCTCTGTCTCTCTATAACGTCTCCCTCTCTCTCTATCTGTCTCTCTGTCAAATCTCCCTCTCTCTCTATGTCTGTCTCTGTCACCTCACCCTCTATCTCTATCTCTGTCTCTCTGTCACGTCTGCCTCTCTCTCTCTCGCTGTTTCCCTGTCGCCTCTTCCTCTCTCTCTATCTCTGTCTCATTGTGACGTCTCCCTCTCTCTGTCTGTCTCTCTGTCACGTCTCCCTCTATCTTTATCTCTGTCTCTCTGTCACCTCACCCTCTCTCTCTTTATCTGTCTCTGTGTCACGTCTCCCTCTCTCTCTATCTCTGCCTCTGTCACCACTCCCTCTCTCTCTATTCCTGTTCCCCTGTTACATCTCCCTCTCTCTCTATCCCTGTTTCCCTGTCACGTCTCCCTCTCTCTCTATCTCTGTCTCATTGTCACGTCTCCCTCTCTCTCTCTCTGTCTCTCTGACACGATCCCCTCTCTCTGTATCTCTGTCTGTCTCTCATGTCTCCCTCTCTTTCTATCTCTGTCTCTCTGTCAAGTCTCCTTCTCTATCTCTGTCTCTCTGTCACGTCTCCCTCTCTCTCTATCTCTTTCTCTCTGTCATGTCTCCCTCTCTCTCTCTATCTCTCTCTGTCACGTCTCCCTCTCTCCCTATCTCTGTCTCTCTGTCACGTCTCCCTCTCTCTATCGCTGTCTCTCTGTCACGTCTCAATCTCTCTCTATCTCTGTCATTCTGTCACGTCTCCCTCTCTCTCTATGTCTCTCTCTGTCACGTCTCCTTCCCTATCTATCTCTGTCTCTCAGTCATGTCTCCCTCTCTCTCTACCTCTGTCTCTCTATCACATCTCCCTCTCTCTCTATCTCTGTCCCTATGTCACGTCTCCCCCTCTCTCAATCTCTGTCTCTCTGTCACGTCTCCCTCTCTCTCAATATCTGTCTCTCTGTAATGTCTCCCTCTCTCTCTATCTCTGTCTCCCTGTCATGTCTCCCTCTCTCTATATATCTCTCTCTCTGTCACGTCTCCCTCTCTCTCTCCCTCTCTCTGTCACATCTCCCTCTCGATCTCTCTCTCTCTCTGACACGTTTCCCTCCCTATCTATCTCTGTCTCTCTGTCATGTCGCCCTCTCTCTCTACCTCTGTCTCTCTGTCACCTCTCCCTCTCTCTCTATCTCTGTCTCCCTGTCCTGTCTCCCTCTCTCTCCACCTCTGTCTCTCCATCACGTCTCCCTCTCTCTCTATCTCTGTCTCTCTGACACGTCTCTCTCTTTCTCTATCTCTGTCTCTCTGTCACGTCTCCCTCTCTCTCTATCTCTGTCTCTCTGTCACGTCTCCCTCTCTCTCTATCTCTGTCTCTCTATAACGTCTCCCTCTCTCTCTAACTGTCTCTCTGTCAAATCTCCCTCTCTCTCTATGTCTGTCTCTGTCACCTCTCCCTCTATCTCTATCTCTGTCTCTCTGTCACGTCTGCCTCTCTCTCTCTCGTTGTTTCCCTGTCCCCTCTCCCTCTCTCTCTATCACTGTCTCATTGTCACGTCTCCCTCTCTCTCTCTGTCTGTCTCTCTGTCACGTCTCCCTCTATCTTTATCTCTGTCTCTCTGTCACCTCACCCTCTCTCTCTTTATCTGTCTCTGTGTCACGTCTCCCTCTCTCTCTATCTCTGCCTCTGTCACAACTCCCTCTCTCTTTATCCCTGTTCCCCTGTTACATCTCCCTCTCTCTCTATCCCTGTTTCCCTGTCACGTCTCCCTCTCTCTCTATCTCTGTCTCATTTTCACGTCTCTCTCTCTCTCTCTCTGTCTCTCTGACACGATCCCCTCTCTCTGTATCTCTGTCTGTCTCTCATGTCTCCCTCTCTTTCTATCTCTGTCTCTCTGTCAAGTCTCCTTCTCTATCTCTGTCTCTCTGTCACGTCTCCCTCTCTCTCTATCTCTGTCTCTCTGTCATGTCTCCCTCTCTCTCTCTATCTCTCTCTGTCACGTCTCCCTCTCTCCCTATCTCTGTCTCTCTGTCACGTCTCCCTCTCTCTATCGCTGTCTCTGTGTCACGTCTCAATCTCTCTCTATCTCTGTCATTCTGTCACGTCTCCCTCTCTCTCTATCTATGTCTCTCTCTGTCACGTCTCCTTCCCTATCTATCTCTGTCTCTCAGTCATGTCTCCCTCTCTCTCTACCTCTGTCTCTCTATCACATGTCCCTCTCTCTCTATCTCTGTCCCTATGTCACGTCTCCCCCTCTCTCAATCTCTGTCTCTCTGTCACGTCCCCCTCTCTCTCTATCTCTGTCTCTCTGTCACGTCCCCCTCTCTCTCTATCTCTGTCTCTCTATAACGTCTCCCTCTCTCTCAATATCTGTCTCTCTGTAATGTCTCCCTCTCTCTCTATCTCTGTCTCCCTGTCATGTCTCCCTCTCTCTCTATATCTCTCTCTCTGTCACGTCTCCCTCTCTCTCTCCCTCTCTCTGTCACATCTCCCTCTCGATCTCTCGCTCTCTCTGTCACGTTTCCCTCCCTATCTATCTCTGTCTCTCTGTCATGTCGCCCTCTCTCTCTACCTCTGTCTCTCTGTCACCTCTCCCTCTCTCTCTATCTCTGTCTCCCTGTCCTGTCTCCCTCTCTCTCCACCTCTGTCTCTCTATCACGTCTCCCTCTCTCTCTACCTCTGTCTCTCTGTCACCTCTCCCTCTCTCTCTATCTCTGTCTCTCTGTCCTGTCTCCCTCTCTCTACACCTCTATCTCTCTATCACGGCCCCCTCTCTCTCTATCTCTGTCTATCTCATGTCTCCCTCTCTCTCTATCTTTGTCTCTCTGTCACGGCTCCCTCTCTCTCTCTATCTCTCTCTGTCATGTGTCTCTCTCTCTCTATCTCTGTCTCTCTGACATGTCTCCATCTCTCTCTATCTCTGTCTCTCTCTCTCTATCTCTGTCTCTCTGTCATGTCTCCCTCTCTATCTATCTCTGTCCCTCTGTCACGTCTCCCTCTCTCTATCGCTGTCTGTCTGTCACGGCTCAATCTCTCTCTATCTCTGTCTCTTTGTCATGTCTCCCTCTCTCTCTATCTCTGTCTCTCTATAACGTCTCCCTCTCTCTCTATCTCTGTCTCTCTGACACGTCTCCCTCTCTCTCTATCTCTGTCTCTATGTCACGTCTCCCTCTCTCTCTATCTCTGTCTCTCTGTCACGTCTCCCTCTCTCTCTATCTCTGTCTCTCTATAACGTCTCCCTCTCTCTCTATCTGTCTCTCTGTCAAATCTCCCTCTCTCTCTATGTCTTTCTCTCTGTCACCTCTCCCTCTATCTCTATCTCTGTCTCTCTGTCACGTCTCCCTCTCTCTCTCTCGCTGTTTCCCTGTCCCCTCTTCCTCTCTCTCTATCTCTGTCTCATTGTCACGTCTCCCTCTCTCTCTATCTCTGTCTCTCTGTCACGTCTCCTTCTCTATCTCTGTCTCTTTGTCACGTCTCTCTCTCTCTCTATCTCTTTATCTCTGTCACGTTTCCCTCTATCTCTATCTCTCTCTCTCTGTCATGTCTCCTTCTCTCCCTATCGCTTTCTCTCTGTCACGGCTCAATCTCTCTCTATCTCTGTCATTCTGTCACGTCTCCCTCTCTCTCTATGTCTCGCTCTGTCACGTCTCCCTCCCTATCTATCTCTGTCTCTCAGTCATATCTCCCTCTCTCTCTACCTCTGTCTCTCTATCACGTCTCCCTCTCTCTCTATCTCTGTTCCTATGTCATGTCTCCCCCTCTCTCAATCTCTGTCTCTCTGTCACGTCCCCCTCTCTCTCTATCTCTGTCTGCCTGTCATGTCTCCCTCTCTCTCTATCTCTGTCTCTCTTTAATATCTCCCTTTCTCTCTATCTCTGTCTCTCTGTCACGCCTCCCTCTCTCTCTATCTCTCTCTGTCACATCCCCCTCTCTATCTATATCTGTCTCCCTGTCATGTCTCCCTCTCTCTCTATCTCTGTCTCTCTGTAATGTCTCCCTTTCTCTCTATCTCTGTCTCTCTGTCACGCCTCCCTCTCTCTCTATCTCTCTCTCTGTCACATCCCCCTCTCTATCTATATCTGTCTCCCTGTCATGTCTCCCTCTCTCTCTCTGTCTGTCTCTCTGTCACGTCTCCCTCTATCTTTATCTCTGTCTCTCTGTCACCTCTCCCTCTCTCTCTTTATCTGTCTCTGTGTCACGTCTCCCTCTCTCTCTCTCTGTCTCTCTGACACGATGCCCTCTCTCTCTATATCTGTCTGTATCTCATGTCTCCCGCTCTTTCTATCTCTGTCTCTCTGTCACGTCTCCCTCTCTATCTCTGTCTCTCTGTCACGTCTCCCTCTCTCTCTATCTCTGTCTCTCTGTCACGTCTCCCTCTCTCTCTCTATCTCTCTCTGTCACGTCTCTCTCTCTCTCTACCTCTGTATCTCTGTCACATATCCCTCTATCTCTATCTCTGTCTCTCTGTCACCTCTCCCTCTCTCTCTTTATCTGTCTCTGTGTCACGTCTCCCTCTCTCTCTCTCTGTCTCTCTGACACGATCCCCTCTCTCTCTATATCTGTCTGTCTCTCATGTCTCCCGCTCTTTCTATCTCTGTCTCTCTGTCACGTCTCCCTCTCTATCTCTGTCTCTCTGTCACGTCTCCCTCTCTCTCTATCTCTGTCTCTCTGTCATGTCTCCCTCTCTCTCTCTATCTCTCTCTGTCACGTCTCTCTCTCTCTCTACCTCTGTATCTCTGTCACGTCTCCCTCTATCTCTATCTCTGTCTCTCTGTCATGTCTCCCTCTCTCTCTATCTCTCTCTCTCTGTCACGTCTCCCTCTCTCCCTATCGCTGTCTCTCTGTCACGTCTCAATCTCTCTCTATCTCTGTCATTCTGTCACGTCTCCCTCTCTCTCTATCTATGTCTCTCTCTGTCACGTCTCCTTCCCTATCTATCTCCGTCTCTCAGTCATGTCTCCCTCTCTCTCTACCTCTGTCTCTCTATCACATCTCCCTCTCTCTCTATCTCTGTCCCTATGTCACGTCTCCCCCTCTCTCAATATCTGTCTCTCTGTCACGTCCCACTCTCTCTCTATCTCTGTCTCTCTGTCACGTCCCCCTCTCTCTCTATCTCTGTCTCTCTATAACGTCTCCCTCTCTCTCAATATCTGTCTCTCTGTAATGTCTCCCTCTCTCTCTATCTCTGTCTCCCTGTCTTGTCTCCCTCTCTCTCTATATCTCTCTCTCTGTCACGTCTCCCTCTCTCTCTCCCTCTCTCTGTCACATCTCCCTCTCTCTCTCTATCTCTCTCTGTCACGTCTCCCTCTCTCCCTATCTCTGTCTCTCTGTCACGTCTCCCTCTCTCTATCGCTGTCTCTCTGTCACGTCTCAATCTCTCTCTATCTCTGTCATTCTGTCACGTCTCCCTCTCTCTCTATCTATGTCTCTCTCTGTCACGTCTCCTTCCCTATCTATCTCTGTCTCTGAGTCATGTCTCCCTCTCTCTCTACCTCTGTCTCTCTATCACATGTCCCTCTCTCTCTATCTCTGTCCCTATGTCACGTCTCCCCCTCTCTCAATCTCTGTCTCTCTGTCACGTCCCCCTCTCTCTCTATCTCTGTCTCTCTGTCACGTCCCCCTCTCTCTCTATCTCTGTCTCTCTATAACGTCTCCCTCTCTCTCATTATCTGTCTCTCTGTAATGTCTCCCTCTCTCTCTATCTCTGTCTCCCTGTCATGTCTCCCTCTCTCTCTATATCTCTCTCTCTGTCACGTCGCCCTCTCTCTCTCCCTCTCTCTGTCACATCTCCCTCTCGATCTCTCCCTCTCTCTGTCACGTTTCCCTCCCTATCTATCTCTGTCTCTCTGTCATGTCGCCCTCTCTCTCTACCTCTGTCTCTCTGTCACCTCTCCCTCTCTCTCTATCTCTGTCTCCCTGTCCTGTCTCCCTCTCTCCCTATCGCTGTCTGTCTGTCACGGCTCAATCTCTCTCTATCTCTGTCATTCTGTCACGTCTCCCTCTCTCTCTATGTCTCTCTCTGTCACGTCTCCCTCCCTATCTATCTCTGTCTCTCAGTCATATCTCCCTCTCTCTCTACCTCTGTCTCCCTATCACGTCTCCCTCTCTCTCTATCTCTGTTCCTATGTCACGTGTCCCCCTCTCTCAATCTCTGTCTCTCTGTCACGTCCCCCTCCCTCTCTATTTCTGTCTCTCTGTCACGTCCCCCTCTCTCTCTATCTCTGTCTCTCTATAACGTCTCCCTCTCTCTCATTATCTGTCTCTCTGTAATGTCTCCCTCTCTCTCTATCTCTGTCTCCCTGTCATGTCTCCCCCTCTCTCTATATCTCTCTCTCTGTCACGTCTCCCTCTCTCTCTCCCTCTCTCTGTCACATCTCCCTCTCGCTCTCTCTCTCTCTGTCACGTTTCCCTCCCTATCTATCTCTGTCTCTCTGTCATGTCGCCCTCTCTCTCTATCTCTGTCTCTCTATAACGTCTCCCTCTCTCTCAATATCTGTCTCTCTGTAATGTCTCCCTCTCTCTCTATCTCTGTCTCCCTGTCATGTCTCCCTCTCTCTCTATATCTCTCTCTCTGTCACGTCTCCCTCTCTCTCTCCCTCTCTCTGTCACATCTCCCTCTCGATCTCTCCCTCTCTCTGTCACGTTTCCCTCCCTATCTATCTCTGTCTCTCTGTCATGTCGCCCTCTCTCTCTACCTCTGTCTCTCTGTCACCTCTCCCTCTCTCTCTATCTCTGTCTCCCTGTCCTGTCTCCCTCTCTCTCCACCTCTGTCTCTCTATCACGTCTCCCTCTCTCTCTACCTCTGTCTCTCTGTCACCTCTCCCTCTCTCTCTATCTCTGTCTCTCTGTCCTGTCTCTCTCTCTCTACACCTCTATCTCTCTATCACGGCCCCCTCTCTCTCTATCTCTGTCTATCTCATGTCTCCCTCTCTCTCTATCTTTGTCTCTCTGTCACGGCTCCCTCTCTCTCTCTATCTCTCTCTGTCATGTGTCTCTCTCTCTCTATCTCTGTCTCTCTGACATGTCTCCATCTCTCTCTATCTCTGTCTCTCTCTCTCTATCTCTGTCTCTCTGTCATGTCTCCCTCTCTATCTATCTCTGTCCCTCTGTCACGTCTCCCTCTCTCTATCGCTGTCTGTCTGTCACGGCTCAATCTCTCTCTATCTCTGTCTCTTTGTCATGTCTCCCTCTCTCTCTATCTCTGTCTCTCTATAACGTCTCCCTCTCTCTCTATCTCTGTCTCTCTGACACGTCTCCCTCTCTCTCTATCTCTGTCTCTATGTCACGTCTCCCTCTCTCTCTATCTCTGTCTCTCTGTCACGTCTCCCTCTCTCTCTATCTCTGTCTCTCTATAACGTCTCCCTCTCTCTCTATCTGTCTCTCTGTCAAATCTCCCTCTCTCTCTATGTCTTTCTCTCTGTCACCTCTCCCTCTATCTCTATCTCTGTCTCTCTGTCACGTCTCCCTCTCTCTCTCTCGCTGTTTCCCTGTCCCCTCTTCCTCTCTCTCTATCTCTGTCTCATTGTCACGTCTCCCTCTCTCTCTATCTCTGTCTCTCTGTCACGTCTCCTTCTCTATCTCTGTCTCTTTGTCACGTCTCTCTCTCTCTCTATCTCTTTATCTCTGTCACGTTTCCCTCTATCTCTATCTCTCTCTCTCTGTCATGTCTCCTTCTCTCCCTATCGCTTTCTCTCTGTCACGGCTCAATCTCTCTCTATCTCTGTCATTCTGTCACGTCTCCCTCTCTCTCTATGTCTCGCTCTGTCACGTCTCCCTCCCTATCTATCTCTGTCTCTCAGTCATATCTCCCTCTCTCTCTACCTCTGTCTCTCTATCACGTCTCCCTCTCTCTCTATCTCTGTTCCTATGTCATGTCTCCCCCTCTCTCAATCTCTGTCTCTCTGTCACGTCCCCCTCTCTCTCTATCTCTGTCTGCCTGTCATGTCTCCCTCTCTCTCTATCTCTGTCTCTCTTTAATATCTCCCTTTCTCTCTATCTCTGTCTCTCTGTCACGCCTCCCTCTCTCTCTATCTCTCTCTCTGTCACATCCCCCTCTCTATCTATATCTGTCTCCCTGTCATGTCTCCCTCTCTCTCTATCTCTGTCTCTCTGTAATGTCTCCCTTTCTCTCTATCTCTGTCTCTCTGTCACGCCTCCCTCTCTCTCTATCTCTCTCTCTGTCACATCCCCCTCTCTATCTATATCTGTCTCCCTGTCATGTCTCCCTCTCTCTCTCTGTCTGTCTCTCTGTCACGTCTCCCTCTATCTTTATCTCTGTCTCTCTGTCACCTCTCCCTCTCTCTCTTTATCTGTCTCTGTGTCACGTCTCCCTCTCTCTCTCTCTGTCTCTCTGACACGATGCCCTCTCTCTCTATATCTGTCTGTATCTCATGTCTCCCGCTCTTTCTATCTCTGTCTCTCTGTCACGTCTCCCTCTCTATCTCTGTCTCTCTGTCACGTCTCCCTCTCTCTCTATCTCTGTCTCTCTGTCACGTCTCCCTCTCTCTCTCTATCTCTCTCTGTCACGTCTCTCTCTCTCTCTACCTCTGTATCTCTGTCACATATCCCTCTATCTCTATCTCTGTCTCTCTGTCACCTCTCCCTCTCTCTCTTTATCTGTCTCTGTGTCACGTCTCCCTCTCTCTCTCTCTGTCTCTCTGACACGATCCCCTCTCTCTCTATATCTGTCTGTCTCTCATGTCTCCCGCTCTTTCTATCTCTGTCTCTCTGTCACGTCTCCCTCTCTATCTCTATCTCTCTCTGTCACGTCTCTCTCTCTCTCTACCTCTGTATCTCTGTCACGTCTCCCTCTATCTCTATCTCTGTCTCTCTGTCATGTCTCCCTCTCTCTCTATCTCTCTCTCTCTGTCACGTCTCCCTCTCTCCCTATCGCTGTCTCTCTGTCACGTCTCAATCTCTCTCTATCTCTGTCATTCTGTCACGTCTCCCTCTCTCTCTATCTATGTCTCTCTCTGTCACGTCTCCCTCTCTCTCTATCTCTGTCTCTCTGTCATGTCTCCCTCTCTCTCTCTATCTCTCTCTGTCACGTCTCTCTCTCTCTCTACCTCTGTATCTCTGTCACGTCTCCCTCTATCTCTATCTCTGTCTCTCTGTCATGTCTCCCTCTCTCTCTATCTCTCTCTCTCTGTCACGTCTCCCTCTCTCCCTATCGCTGTCTCTCTGTCACGTCTCAATCTCTCTCTATCTCTGTCATTCTGTCACGTCTCCCTCTCTCTCTATCTATGTCTCTCTCTGTCACGTCTCCTTCCCTATCTATCTCTGTCTCTCAGTCATGTCTCCCTCTCTCTCTACCTCTGTCTCTCTATCACATCTCCCTCTCTCTCTATCTCTGTCCCTATGTCACGTCTCCCCCTCTCTCAATATCTGTCTCTCTGTCACGTCCCCCTCTCTCTCTATCTCTATCTCTCTGTCACGTCCCCCTCTCTCTCTATCTCTGTCTCTCTATAACGTCTCCCTCTCTCTCAATATCTGTCTCTCTGTAATGTCTCCCTCTCTCTCTATCTCTGTCTCCCTGTCTTGTCTCCCTCTCTCTCTATATCTCTCTCTCTGTCACGTCTCCCTCTCTCTCTCCCTCTCTCTGTCACATCTCCCTCTCTCTCTCTATCTCTCTCTGTCACGTCTCCCTCTCTCCCTATCTCTGTCTCTCTGTCACGTCTCCCTCTCTCTATCGCTGTCTCTCTGTCACGTCTCAATCTCTCTCTATCTCTGTCATTCTGTCACGTCTCCCTCTCTCTCTATCTATGTCTCTCTCTGTCACGTCTCCTTCCCTATCTATCTCTGTCTCTGAGTCATGTCTCCCTCTCTCTCTACCTCTGTCTCTCTATCACATGTCCCTCTCTCTCTATCTCTGTCCCTATGTCACGTCTCCCCCTCTCTCAATCTCTGTCTCTCTGTCACGTCCCCCTCTCTCTCTATCTCTGTCTCTCTGTCACGTCCCCCTCTCTCTCTATCTCTGTCTCTCTATAACGTCTCCCTCTCTCTCATTATCTGTCTCTCTGTAATGTCTCCCTCTCTCTCTATCTCTGTCTCCCTGTCATGTCTCCCTCTCTCTCTATATCTCTCTCTCTGTCACGTCGCCCTCTCTCTCTCCCTCTCTCTGTCACATCTCCCTCTCGATCTCTCCCTCTCTCTGTCACGTTTCCCTCCCTATCTATCTCTGTCTCTCTGTCATGTCGCCCTCTCTCTCTACCTCTGTCTCTCTGTCACCTCTCCCTCTCTCTCTATCTCTGTCTCCCTGTCCTGTCTCCCTCTCTCCCTATCGCTGTCTGTCTGTCACGGCTCAATCTCTCTCTATCTCTGTCATTCTGTCACGTCTCCCTCTCTCTCTATGTCTCTCTCTGTCACGTCTCCCTCCCTATCTATCTCTGTCTCTCAGTCATATCTCCCTCTCTCTCTACCTCTGTCTCCCTATCACGTCTCCCTCTCTCTCTATCTCTGTTCCTATGTCACGTCTCCCCCTCTCTCAATCTCTGTCTCTCTGTCACGTCCCCCTCTCTCTCTATCTCTGTCTCCCTGTCATGTCTCCCTCTCTCTCTATCTCTGTCTCTCTGTAATGTCTCCCTTTCTCTCTATCTCTGTCTCTCTGTCACGCCTCCCTCTCTCTCTATCTCTCTCTCTGTCACATCCCCCTCTCTATCTATATCTGTCTCCCTGTCATGTCTCCCTCTCTCTCTCTGTCTGTCTCTCTGTTACGTCTCCCTCTATCTTTATCTCTGTCTCTCTGTCACCTCTCCCTCTCTCTCTTTATCTGTCTCTGTGTCAAGTCTCCCTCTCTCTCTCTCTGTCTCTCTGACACGATCCCCTCTCTCTCTATCTCTGTCTGTCTCTCATGTCTCCCTCTCTTTCTATCTCTGTCTCTCTGTCACGTCTCCCTCTCTATCTCTCTCTCTCTGTCACGTCTCCCTCTCTCTCTATCTCTGTCTCTCTGTCACGTCTCCCTCTCTCTCTATCTCTGTCTCTCTGTCACGTCTCCCTCTCTCTCTCTATCTCTGTCTCTCTGTCATGTCGCCCTCTCTCTCTATCTCTCTCTCTCTGTCACGTCTCCCTCTCTCCCTATCGCTGTCTCTCTGTCACGTCCCCCTCTCTCCCTATCGCTGTCTCTCTGTCACGTCTCAATCTCTCTCTATCTCTGTCATTCTGTCACGTCTCCCTCTCTCTCTATGTCTCTCTCTGTCACGTCTCCCTCCCTATCTATCTCTGTCTCTCAGTCATATCTCCCTCTCTCTCTACCTCTGTCTCTCTATCACGTCTCCCTCTCTCTCTATCACTGTTCCTATGTCACGTCTCCCCCTCTCTCAATCTCTGTCTCTCTGTCACGTCCACCTCTCTCTATCTATGTCTCTCTCTGTAATGTCTCCTTCTCTCTCAATATCTGTCTCTCTGGAATGTCTCCCTCTCTCTCTATCTCTGTCTCTCTGTCACTTCTCCCTCTCTCTCTATCTCTGTCTCTCTGTCACCTCTCCCTCTCTCTCTATTTCTGTCTCCCTGTCAAGTCCCCCGCTCTCTTTATCTCTGTCTTTCTGTCACGTCTGCCTCTCTCTCTTTATGTCTCTGTGTCACATCTCCCTCTCTCTCTATCTCTGTCTCTGTCACAACTCCCTCTCTCTCCATCCCTGTTTCCCTGTCACGTCTCCCTCTCTCTCTATCTTTGTCTCTCTTTCACCTCTCCCTCTCTCTCTATCTCTGTCTATCTGTCACCTCTCCCTCTCTCTCTATCTCTGTCTCTCTGTCAAGTCTCCCGCTCTCTTTATCTCTGTCTTTCTGTCACGTTTACCTCTCTCGCTTTATGTCTCTGTGTCACGTCTCCCTCTCTCTCTATCTCTTTCACAACTCCCTCTCTCCATCCCTGTTTCCCTGTCACGTCTCCCTCTCTCTCTATCTCTGTCTCTCTTTCACCTCTCCCTCTCTCTCTATCTCTGTTTCTCTGTCATGTCTCCCTCTCTCTCTATCTCTGTCTCTCTGTCACGTCTCCCTCTCTCTCTCCCTCTCTCTGTCACATTTCCCTCTCGATCTCTCTCTCTCTCTGTCACGTTTCCCTCCCTATCTATCTCTGTCTCTCTGTCATGTCGCCCTCTCTCTCTACCTCTGTCTCTCTGTCACCTCTCCCTCTCTCTCTATCTCTGTCTCCCTGTCCTGTCTCCCTCTCTCTCCACCTCTGTCTCTCTATCACGTCTCCATCTCTCTCTATCTCAGTCCCTATGTCACGTCTCCCCCTCTGTCTATCTCTGTCTCTCTGTCACGTCCCCCTCTCTCTCTCTCTCTATCTCTCTGTCACGTCCCCCTCTCTCTCTATCTATGTCTCTCTCTATAACGTCTCCTTCTCTCTCAATATCTGTCTCTCTGGAATGTCTCCCTCTCTCTCTATCTCTGTCTCTCTGTCAAGTCTCCCTCTCTCTTTATCTCTGTCTTTCTGTCACGTCTGCCTCTCTCTCTTTATGTCTCTGTGTCACGTCTCCTTCTCTCTCTATCTCTGTCTCTGTCACAACTTCCTGTCTCTCCATCCCTGTTTCCCTGTCACGTCTCCCTCTCTCTCTATCTCTGTCTCTCTTTCACTTCTCCCTCTCTCTCTATCTCTGTCTCTCTGTCACGTCTCACTCTATCTCTCTATCTCCGTCTGTCACGTCTCTCTCTCTCTCTATCTCTGTCTCTCTGTCACGTCTCCCTCTCTCTCTATCTCTGTCTCTCTGTCATTCTCCATCTCTCTCTATCTCTGTCTCTCTCTCTCTATCTCTGTCCCTCTGACACGTCTCCCTCTCTCTCTATCTCTGTCTCTCTGTAATGTCTCCCTCTTTATCTCTGTGTCTCTGTCACGTCTCGCTCTCTATCTATATCTGTCTCTCTGTCAAATCTCCCTCTCTCTCTATCTCTGTCTCTCTGTCACGTCTCCCTCTCTACTTCTGTCTCTCTGTCACGTCCCCCTCTCTCTCTATATTTGTCTCTCTGTAACGTCTCCCGCTCTATCTCTGTCTCTCTGTCACGTCTCCCTCTCTCTCTATCTCTGTCTCTCTGTCATGTCTCCCTCTCTCTCTCTATCTCTCTCTGTCACGTCTCCCTCTCTCCCTATCTCTGTCTCTCTGTCACGTCTCCCTCTCTCTATCGCTGTCTCTGTGTCACGTCTCAATCTCTCTCTATCTCTGTCATTCTGTCACGTCTCCCTCTCTCTCTATCTATGTCTCTCTCTGTCACGTCTCCTTCCCTATCTATCTCTGTCTCTCAGTCATGTCTCCCTCTCTCTCTACCTCTGTCTCTCTATCACATCTCCCTCTCTCTCTATCTCTGTCCCTATGTCACGTCTCCCCCTCTCTCAATCTCTGTCTCTCTGTCACGTCCCCCTCTCTCTCTATCTCTGTCTCTCTGTCACGTCCCCCTCTCTCTCTATCTCTGTCTCTCTATAACGTCTCCCTCTCTCTCAATATCTGTCTCTCTGTAATGTCTCCCTCTCTCTCTATCTCTGTCTCCCTGTCATGTCTCCCTCTCTCTCTATATCTCTCTCTCTGTCACGTCTCCCTCTCTCTCTCCCTCTCTCTGTCACATCTCCCTCTCGATCTCTCCCTCTCTCTGTCACGTTTCCCTCCCTATCTATCTCTGTCTCTCTGTCATGTCGCCCTCTCTCTCTACCTCTGTCTCTCTGTCACCTCTCCCTCTCTCTCTATCTCTGTCTCCCTGTCCTGTCTCCCTCTCTCTCCACCTCTGTCTCTCTATCACGTCTCCCTCTCTCTCTACCTCTGTCTCTCTGTCACCTCTCCCTCTCTCTCTATCTCTGTCTCTCTGTCCTGTCTCTCTCTCTCTACACCTCTATCTCTCTATCACGGCCCCCTCTCTCTCTATCTCTGTCTATCTCATGTCTCCCTCTCTCTCTATCTTTGTCTCTCTGTCACGGCTCCCTCTCTCTCTCTATCTCTCTCTGTCATGTGTCTCTCTCTCTCTATCTCTGTCTCTCTGACATGTCTCCATCTCTCTCTATCTCTGTCTCTCTCTCTCTATCTCTGTCTCTCTGTCATGTCTCCCTCTCTATCTATCTCTGTCCCTCTGTCACGTCTCCCTCTCTCTATCGCTGTCTGTCTGTCACGGCTCAATCTCTCTCTATCTCTGTCTCTTTGTCATGTCTCCCTCTCTCTCTATCTCTGTCTCTCTATAACGTCTCCCTCTCTCTCTATCTCTGTCTCTCTGACACGTCTCCCTCTCTCTCTATCTCTGTCTCTATGTCACGTCTCCCTCTCTCTCTATCTCTGTCTCTCTGTCACGTCTCCCTCTCTCTCTATCTCTGTCTCTCTATAACGTCTCCCTCTCTCTCTATCTGTCTCTCTGTCAAATCTCCCTCTCTCTCTATGTCTTTCTCTCTGTCACCTCTCCCTCTATCTCTATCTCTGTCTCTCTGTCACGTCTCCCTCTCTCTCTCTCGCTGTTTCCCTGTCCCCTCTTCCTCTCTCTCTATCTCTGTCTCATTGTCACGTCTCCCTCTCTCTCTATCTCTGTCTCTCTGTCACGTCTCCTTCTCTATCTCTGTCTCTTTGTCACGTCTCTCTCTCTCTCTATCTCTTTATCTCTGTCACGTTTCCCTCTATCTCTATCTCTCTCTCTCTGTCATGTCTCCTTCTCTCCCTATCGCTTTCTCTCTGTCACGGCTCAATCTCTCTCTATCTCTGTCATTCTGTCACGTCTCCCTCTCTCTCTATGTCTCGCTCTGTCACGTCTCCCTCCCTATCTATCTCTGTCTCTCAGTCATATCTCCCTCTCTCTCTACCTCTGTCTCTCTATCACGTCTCCCTCTCTCTCTATCTCTGTTCCTATGTCATGTCTCCCCCTCTCTCAATCTCTGTCTCTCTGTCACGTCCCCCTCTCTCTCTATCTCTGTCTGCCTGTCATGTCTCCCTCTCTCTCTATCTCTGTCTCTCTTTAATATCTCCCTTTCTCTCTATCTCTGTCTCTCTGTCACGCCTCCCTCTCTCTCTATCTCTCTCTCTGTCACATCCCCCTCTCTATCTATATCTGTCTCCCTGTCATGTCTCCCTCTCTCTCTATCTCTGTCTCTCTGTAATGTCTCCCTTTCTCTCTATCTCTGTCTCTCTGTCACGCCTCCCTCTCTCTCTATCTCTCTCTCTGTCACATCCCCCTCTCTATCTATATCTGTCTCCCTGTCATGTCTCCCTCTCTCTCTCTGTCTGTCTCTCTGTCACGTCTCCCTCTATCTTTATCTCTGTCTCTCTGTCACCTCTCCCTCTCTCTCTTTATCTGTCTCTGTGTCACGTCTCCCTCTCTCTCTCTCTGTCTCTCTGACACGATGCCCTCTCTCTCTATATCTGTCTGTATCTCATGTCTCCCGCTCTTTCTATCTCTGTCTCTCTGTCACGTCTCCCTCTCTATCTCTGTCTCTCTGTCACGTCTCCCTCTCTCTCTATCTCTGTCTCTCTGTCACGTCTCCCTCTCTCTCTCTATCTCTCTCTGTCACGTCTCTCTCTCTCTCTACCTCTGTATCTCTGTCACATATCCCTCTATCTCTATCTCTGTCTCTCTGTCACCTCTCCCTCTCTCTCTTTATCTGTCTCTGTGTCACGTCTCCCTCTCTCTCTCTCTGTCTCTCTGACACGATCCCCTCTCTCTCTATATCTGAATGTCTCTCATGTCTCCCGCTCTTTCTATCTCTGTCTCTCTGTCACGTCTCCCTCTCTATCTCTGTCTCTCTGTCACGTCTCCCTCTCTCTCTATCTCTGTCTCTCTGTCATGTCTCCCTCTCTCTCTCTATCTCTCTCTGTCACGTCTCTCTCTCTCTCTACCTCTGTATCTCTGTCACGTCTCCCTCTATCTCTATCTCTGTCTCTCTGTCACGTCTCCCTCTCTCTCTATCTCTCTCTCTCTGTCACGTCTCCCTCTCTCCCTATCGCTGTCTCTCTGTCACGTCTCAATCTCTCTCTATCTCTGTCATTCTGTCACGTCTCCCTCTCTCTCTATCTATGTCTCTCTCTGTCACGTCTCCTTCCCTATCTATCTCTGTCTCTCAGTCATGTCTCCCTCTCTCTCTACCTCTGTCTCTCTATCACATCTCCCTCTCTCTCTATCTCTGTCCCTATGTCACGTCTCCCCCTCTCTCAATATCTGTCTCTCTGTCACGTCCCCCTCTCTCTCTATCTCTATCTCTCTGTCACGTCCCCCTCTCTCTCTATCTCTGTCTCTCTATAACGTCTCCCTCTCTCTCAATATCTGTCTCTCTGTAATGTCTCCCTCTCTCTCTATCTCTGTCTCCCTGTCTTGTCTCCCTCTCTCTCTATATCTCTCTCTCTGTCACGTCTCCCTCTCTCTCTCCCTCTCTCTGTCACATCTCCCTCTCTCTCTCTATCTCTCTCTGTCACGTCTCCCTCTCTCCCTATCTCTGTCTCTCTGTCACGTCTCCCTCTCTCTATCGCTGTCTCTCTGTCACGTCTCAATCTCTCTCTATCTCTGTCATTCTGTCACGTCTCCCTCTCTCTCTATCTATGTCTCTCTCTGTCACGTCTCCTTCCCTATCTATCTCTGTCTCTGAGTCATGTCTCCCTCTCTCTCTACCTCTGTCTCTCTATCACATGTCCCTCTCTCTCTATCTCTGTCCCTATGTCACGTCTCCCCCTCTCTCAATCTCTGTCTCTCTGTCACGTCCCCCTCTCTCTCTATCTCTGTCTCTCTGTCACGTCCCCCTCTCTCTCTATCTCTGTCTCTCTATAACGTCTCCCTCTCTCTCATTATCTGTCTCTCTGTAATGTCTCCCTCTCTCTCTATCTCTGTCTCCCTGTCATGTCTCCCTCTCTCTCTATATCTCTCTCTCTGTCACGTCGCCCTCTCTCTCTCCCTCTCTCTGTCACATCTCCCTCTCGATCTCTCCCTCTCTCTGTCACGTTTCCCTCCCTATCTATCTCTGTCTCTCTGTCATGTCGCCCTCTCTCTCTACCTCTGTCTCTCTGTCACCTCTCCCTCTCTCTCTATCTCTGTCTCCCTGTCCTGTCTCCCTCTCTCCCTATCGCTGTCTGTCTGTCACGGCTCAATCTCTCTCTATCTCTGTCATTCTGTCACGTCTCCCTCTCTCTCTATGTCTCTCTCTGTCACGTCTCCCTCCCTATCTATCTCTGTCTCTCAGTCATATCTCCCTCTCTCTCTACCTCTGTCTCCCTATCACGTCTCCCTCTCTCTCTATCTCTGTTCCTATGTCACGTCTCCCCCTCTCACAATCTCTGTCTCTCTGTCACGTCCCCCTCTCTCTCTATCTCTGTCTCCCTGTCATGTCTCCCTCTCTCTCTATCTCTGTCTCTCTGTAATGTCTCCCTTTCTCTCTATCTCTGTCTCTCTGTCACGCCTCCCTCTCTCTCTATCTCTCTCTCTGTCACATCACACTCTCTATCTATATCTGTCTCACTGTCAAGTCTCCCTCTCTCTCTCTGTCTGTCTCTCTGTTACGTCTCCCTCTATCTTTATCTCTGTCTCTCTGTCACCTCTCCCTCTCTCTCTTTATCTGTCTCTGTGTCAAGTCTCCCTCTCTCTCTCTCTGTCTCTCTGACACGATCCCCTCTCTCTCTATCTCTGTCTGTCTCTCATGTCTCCCTCTCTTTCTATCTCTGTCTCTCTGTCACGTCTCCCTCTCTATCTCTCTCTCTCTGTCACGTCTCCCTCTCTCTCTATCTCTGTCTCTCTGTCACGTCTCCCTCTCTCTCTCTATCTCTCTCTGTCACGTCTCTCTCTCTCTCTACCTCTGTATCTCTGTCACGTCTCCCTCTATCTCTATCTCTGTCTCTCTGTCATGTCTCCCTCTCTCTCTATCTCTCTCTCTCTGTCACGTCTCCCTCTCTCCCTATCGCTGTCTCTCTGTCACGTCCCCCTCTCTCCCTATCGCTGTCTCTCTGTCACGTCTCAATCTCTCTCTATCTCTGTCATTCTGTCACGTCTCCCTCTCTCTCTATGTCTCTCTCTGTCACGTCTCCCTCCCTATCTATCTCTGTCTCTCAGTCATATCTCCCTCTCTCTCTACCTCTGTCTCTCTATCACGTCTCCCTCTCTCTCTATCACTGTTCCTATGTCACGTCTCCCCCTCTCTCAATCTCTGTCTCTCTGTCACGTCCACCTCTCTCTATCTATGTCTCTCTCTGTAATGTCTCCTTCTCTCTCAATATCTGTCTCTCTGGAATGTCTCCCTCTCTCTCTATCTCTGTCTCTCTGTCACTTCTCCCTCTCTCTCTATCTCTGTCTCTCTGTCACCTCTCCCTCTCTCTCTATTTCTGTCTCCCTGTCAAGTCCCCCGCTCTCTTTATCTCTGTCTTTCTGTCACGTCTGCCTCTCTCTCTTTATGTCTCTGTGTCACATCTCCCTCTCTCTCTATCTCTGTCTCTGTCACAACTCCCTCTCTCTCCATCCCTGTTTCCCTGTCACGTCTCCCTCTCTCTCTATCTTTGTCTCTCTTTCACCTCTCCCTCTCTCTCTATCTCTGTCTATCTGTCACCTCTCCCTCTCTCTCTATCTCTGTCTCTCTGTCAAATCTCCCGCTCTCTTTATCTCTGTCTTTCTGTCACGTTTACCTCTCTCGCTTTATGTCTCTGTGTCACGTCTCCCTCTCTCTCTATCTCTTTCACAACTCCCTCTCTCCATCCCTGTTTCCCTGTCACGTCTCCCTCTCTCTCTATCTCTGTCTCTCTTTCACCTCTCCCTCTCTCTCTATCTCTGTTTCTCTGTCATGTCTCCCTCTCTCTCTATCTCTGTCTCTCTGTCACGTCTCCCTCTCTCTCTCCCTCTCTCTGTCACATTTCCCTCTCGATCTCTCTCTCTCTCTGTCACGTTTCCCTCCCTATCTATCTCTGTCTCTCTGTCATGTCGCCCTCTCTCTCTACCTCTGTCTCTCTGTCACCTCTCCCTCTCTCTCTATCTCTGTCTCCCTGTCCTGTCTCCCTCTCTCTCCACCTCTGTCTCTCTATCACGTCTCCATCTCTCTCTATCTCAGTCCCTATGTCACGTCTCCCCCTCTGTCTATCTCTGTCTCTCTGTCACGTCCCCCTCTCTCTCTCTCTCTATCTCTCTGTCACGTCCCCCTCTCTCTCTATCTATGTCTCTCTCTATAACGTCTCCTTCTCTCTCAATATCTGTCTCTCTGGAATGTCTCCCTCTCTCTCTATCTCTGTCTCTCTGTCAAGTCTCCCTCTCTCTTTATCTCTGTCTTTCTGTCACGTCTGCCTCTCTCTCTTTATGTCTCTGTGTCACGTCTCCTTCTCTCTCTATCTCTGTCTCTGTCACAACTTCCTGTCTCTCCATCCCTGTTTCCCTGTCACGTCTCCCTCTCTCTCTATCTCTGTCTCTCTTTCACTTCTCCCTCTCTCTCTATCTCTGTCTCTCTGTCACGTCTCACTCTATCTCTCTATCTCCGTCTGTCACGTCTCTCTCTCTCTCTATCTCTGTCTCTCTGTCACGTCTCCCTCTCTCTCTATCTCTGTCTCTCTGTCATTCTCCATCTCTCTCTATCTCTGTCTCTCTCTCTCTATCTCTGTCCCTCTGACACGTCTCCCTCTCTCTCTATCTCTGTCTCTCTGTAATGTCTCCCTCTTTATCTCTGTGTCTCTGTCACGTCTCGCTCTCTATCTATATCTGTCTCTCTGTCATGTCCCCCTCTCTCTCTATCTCTGTCTCTCTGTCAAATCTCCCTCTCTCTCTATCTCTGTCTCTCTGTCACGTCTCCCTCTCTACTTCTATCTCTCTGTCACGTCCCCCTCTCTCTCTATATTTGTCTCTCTGTAACGTCTCCCGCTCTATCTCTGTCTCTCTGTCACGTCTCCCTCTCTCTCTATCTCTGTCTCTCTGTCACGTCTCCCTCTCTACCTCTGTCTCTCTGTCACGTCCCCCTCTCTCTCTATATTTGTCTCTCTGTAACGTCTCCCGCTCTCTCTATCTCTGTCTCTCTTTCACGTCTCCCTCTCTCTCTCTATCTCTCTCTCTGTCATGTCTCCCTCTCTCTCAATATCTGTCTCTCTGTAATGTCTCCCTCGCTCTCTATCTCTGTCCCCCTGTCATGTCTCCCTCTCTCTCTCGGTCTGTCTCTCTGTCACGTCTCCCTCTATCTTTATCTCTGTCTCTCTGTCACAACTCCCTCTCTGTCTATCCCTGTTTCCCTGTCACGTCTCCCTCTCTCTCTATCCCTGTTTCCCTGTCACGTCTCCCTCTCTCTCTCTCTGTCTCTCTGACACGATCCCCTCTCTCTCTATCTCTGTCTCATTGTCACGTCTCCCTCTCTCTCTCTCTCACTGTCTCTCTGACATGATCCCCTCTCTCTATCTATGTGTCTCTCTGTCACGTCTCCCTCCCTCTCTATCTCTGTCTCTCTGTTACGTCTCCCTCTCTCTCTACCTCTGTCTCTCTATCACGTCTCCCTCTCTCTCTATCTCTGTCCCTATGTCACGTCTCCCCCTCTCTCTATCTCTGTCTCTCTATAACGTCTCCCTCTCTCTCAATATCTGTCTCTCTGTAATGTCTCCCTCTCTCTCTATCTCTGTCTCCCTGTCATGCCTCCCTCTCTCTCTATCTCTGTCTCTCTGTAATGTCTCCCTCTTTCTCTATCTCTGTCTCTCTGTCACGTCTCGCTCTCTCTCTATCTCTGTCTCTCTGTCAAATCTCCCTCTCTCTCTATCTCTCTCTCTGTCACATCCCCCTCTCTATCTATACCTGTCTCCCTGTCATGTCTCCCTCTCTCTCTCTGTCTGTCTCTCTGTCACATCTCCCTCTATCTTTATCTCTGTCTCTCTGTCAACTCTCCCTCTCTCTCTTTATCTGTCTCTGTGTCACGTCTCCCTCTCTCTCTATCTCTGCCTCTGTCACAACTCACTCTCTCTATCCCTGTTTCCCTGTCACGTCTCCCTCTCTCTCTATCTCTGTCTCATTGTCACGTCTCCCTCTCTCTCTCTCTGTCTCTCTGACACGATCCCCTCTCTCTCTATCTCTGTCTGTCTTTCATGGCTCCCTCTCTCTCTATCTCTGTCTCTCTGTCAAGTCTCCCTCTCTATCTCTGTCTCTCAGTCACGTCTCCCTCTATCTCTATCTCTGTCTCTCTGTCATGTCTCCCTCTCTCTCTATCTCTATCTCTCTGTCACGTCTCCCTCTCTCCCTATATCTGTCTCTCTGTCACGTCTCCCTCTCTCTATCGCTGTCTCTCTGTCACGTCTCAATCTCTATCTCTTTCATTCTGTCACGTCTCCCTCTCTCTCTATCTATGTCTCTCTCTGTCACGTCTCCCTCCCTATCTATCTCTGTCTCTCAGTCATGTCTCCCTCTCCCTCTACCTCTGTCTCTCTATCACGTCTCCCTCTCTCGCTATCTCTCTCTCTCTGTCACGTCCCCCTCTCTATCTATAACTGTCTCTCTGTCACGTCCCCATCTCTCTCTATATCTGTCTCTCTGTCACCTCTCCCTCTCTCTCTATCTCTGTCAAATCTCCCTCTCTCTCTATCACTGTCCCTGTGTCACGTCTCCCCCACTCTTTATCTCTGTCTCTCTGTCACGTCTCCCTCTCTCTCTATCTCTGTCTCTTTATCACGTCTCCTTCTCTATCTCTGTCTCTCTGTCACCTCTCCCTCTCTCTCTATCTCTGTCAAATCTCCCTCTCTCTCTATGACTGTCCCTGTGTCACGTCTCCCCCACTCTCTTACTCTGTCTCTATGTCACATCTCCCACTCTCTCTATCTCTGTCTCTCTGTCATGTCTCTCTCTCTCTATCTCTGTCCCTCTGTCACGTCTCCCTCTCTCTATCGCTGTCTGTCTGTCACGGCTCAATCTCTCTCTATCTCTGTCTCTCTGTCACGTCTCCCTCTCTCTCTATCTCTGTCTCTCTGTCACATCTCCCTCTCTCTCTATCCCTGTTTCCCTGTCCCCTCTCCCTCTCTCTCTATCTCTGTCTCATTGTCACGTCTCCCTCTCTCTCTCTCACTGTCTGTCTGACACGATCCCCTCTCTCTCTATCTCTGTCTCTCTGTCACGTCTCTCTCTCTCTATCTCTGTCTCTCTGTCACGTCTCCCTCTCTCTCTCTATCTCTCTCTGTCACGTCTCTCTCTCTCTCTATCTTTGTCTCTCTGTCACGTCTCCCTCTCTCTCTATCTCTGTCTCTCTCTCTCTATCTCTGTCTCTCTCTCTTTATCTCTGTCTCTCTGACACGTCTCCCTCTCTCTCTATCTCTGTCTCTTTGTCAAATCTCTCTCTATCTCTGTCTCTCTGTCACGTCTCCCTCTACATCTATCTCTGTCTCTCTGTCACGTCTCCCTCTATATCTATCTCTGTCTCTCTGACATGTCTCCCTCTCTCTCTATCCCTGTTTCCCTGTCCCCTCTCCCTCGCTCTCTATCTCTGTCTCATTGTCACGTCTCCCTCTCTCTCTCTCTCTCACTGTCTCTCTGACATGATCCCCTCTCTCTAACTATGTGTCTTTCTGTCACGTCTCCTTCCCTCTCTATCTCTGTCTCTCTATCACGTATCCCTCTCTCTCTATCTCTCTCCCTATGTCACGTCTCCCCCTCTCCCTATCTCTGTCTCTCTATAACGTCTCCCTCTCTTTCAATATCTGTCTCTCTGTAATGTCTCCCCTTCTCTCTATCTCTGTCTCCCTGTCATGTCTCAATCTCTCTCTATCTCTGTCATTCTGTCACGTCTCCCTCTCTCTCTATGTCTCTCTCTGTCACGTCTCCTTCCCTATCTATCTCTGTCTCTCAGTCATGTCTCCCTCTCTCTCTACCTCTGTCTCTCTATCACATCTCCCTCTCTCTCTATCTCTGTCCCTATGTCACGTCTCCACCTCTCTCAATCTCTGTCTCTCTGTCACGTCCCCCTGTCTCTCTATCTCTGTCTCTCTGTCACGTCCCCCTCTCTCTCTATCTCTGTCTCTCTATAACGTCTCCCTCTCTCTCTATCTCTGTCTCCCTGTCATGTCTCCCTCTCTCTCTATATCTCTCTCTCTGTCACGTCTCCCTCTCTCTCTCCCTCTCTCTGTCACATCTCCCTCTCGATCTCTCCCTCTCTCTGTCACGTTTCCTTCCCTATCTATCTCTGTCTCTCTGTCATGTCGCCCTCTATCTCTACCTCTGTCTCTCTGTCACCTCTCCCTCTCTCTCTATCTCTGTCTCCCTGTCCTGTCTCCCTCTCTCTCCACCTCTGTCTCTCTATCACGTCTCCCTCTCTCTCTACCTCTGTCACTCTGTCACCTCTCCCTCTCTCTCTATCTCTGTCTCCCTGTCCTGTCTCCCTCTCTCTACACCTCTGTCTCTCTATCACGGCCCCCTCTCTTTCTATCTCTGTCTCTCTCACGTCTCCCTCTCTCTCTATCTCTGTCTCTCTGTCACGTCTCCCTCTCTCTCTCTATCTCTCTCTGTCATGTCTCTCTCTCTCTCTATCTCTGTCTCTCTGACATGTCTCCATCTCTCTCTATCTCTGTCTCTCTGTCTCTATCTCTGTCTCTCTGTCACGTCTCCCTCTCTCTCTATCTCTGTCTCTCTGTCACGTCTCCCTCTCTCTCTATCTCTGTCTCTCTATAACGTCTCCCTCTCTCTCTATCTGCCTCTCTGTCAAATCTCCCTCTCTCTCTATGTCTTTCTCTCTATCACCTCTCCCTCTATCTCTATCTCTGTCTCTCTGTCACGTCTGCCTCTCTCTCTCTCGCTGTTTCCCTGTCCCCTCTTCCTCTCTCTCTATCTCTGTCTCATTGTCACGTCTCCCTCTCTCTCTCTCACTGTCTGTCTGACACGAACCCCTCTCTCTCTATCTCTGTCTCTCTGTCACGTCTCCTTCTCTATCTCTGTCTCTCTGTCACGTCTCTCTCTCTCTCTATCTCTTTCTCTCTGTCACGTCTCCCTCTCTCCCTATGGCTGTCTCTCTGTCACGGCTCAATCTCTCTCTATCTCTGTCATTCTGTCACGTCTCCCTCTCTCTCTATGTCTCTCTCTGTCACGTCTCCCTCCCTATCTATCTCTGTCTCTCAGTCATATCTCCCTCTCTCTCTACCTCTGTCTCTCTATCACGTCTCCCTCTCTCTCTATCTCTGTTCCTATGTCACGTCTCCCCCTCTCTCAATCTCTGTCTCTCTGTCACGTCCCCCTCTCTCTCTATCTCTGTCTCCCTGTCATGTCTCCCTCTCTCTCTATCTCTGTCTCTCTGTAATGTCTCCCTTTCTCTCTATCTCTGTCTCTCTGTCACGCCTCCCTCTCTCTCTATCTCTCTCTCTCTGTCACATCCCCCTCTCTATCTATATCTGTCTCCCTGTCATGTCTCCCTCTCTCTCTCTGTCTGTCTCTCTGTCACGTCTCCCTCTATCTTTATCTCTGTCTCTCTGTCACCTCTCCCTCTCTCTCTTTATCTGTCTCTGTGTCACGTCTCCCTCTCTCTCTCTCTGTCTCTCTGACACGATCCCCTCTCTCTCTATCTCTGTCTGTCTCTCATGTCTCCCTCTCTTTCTATCTCTGTCTCTCTGTCACGTCTCCCTCTCTATCTCTCTCTCTCTGTCACGTCTCCCTCTCTCTCTATCTCTGTCTCTCTGTCACGTCTCCCTCTCTCTCTCTATCTCTCTCTGTCACGTCTCTCTCTCTCTCTACCTCTGTATCTCTGTTACGTCTCCCTCTATCTCTATCTCTGTCTCTCTGTCATGTCTCCCTCTCTCCCTATCGCTGTCTCTCTGTCACGTCTCAATCTCTCCCTATCTCTGTCATTCTGTCACGTCTCCCTCTCTCTCTATGTCTCTCTCTGTCACGTCTCCCTCCCTATCTATCTCTGTCTCTCAGTCATATCTCCCTCTCTTTCTACCTCTGTCTTTCTATCACGTCTCCCTCTCTCTCTATCACTGTTCCTATGTCACGTCTCCCCCTCTCTCAATCTCTGTCTCTCTGTCACGTCCCCCTCTCTCTCTATCTATGTCTCTCTCTGTAATGTCTCCTTCTCTCTCAATATCTGTCTCTCTGGAATGTCTCCCTCTCTCTCTATCTCTGTCTCTCTGTCACTTCTCCCTCTCTCTCTATCTCTGTCTCTCTGTCACCTCTCCCTCTCTCTCTATCTCTGTCTCTCTGTCAAGTCCCCCGCTCTCTTTATCTCTGTCTTTCTGTCACGTCTGCCTCTCTCTCTTTATGTCTCTGTGTCACATCTCCCTCTCTCTCTATCTCTGTCTCTGTCACAACTCCCTCTCTCTCCATCCCTGTTTCCCTGTCACGTCTCCCTCTCTCTCTATCTTTGTCTCTCTTTCACCTCTCCCTCTCTCTCTATCTCTGTCTATCTGTCACCTCTCCCTCTCTCTCTATCTCTGTCTCTCTGTCAAGTCTCCCGCTCTCTTTATCTCTGTCTTTCTGTCACGTTTACCTCTCTCGCTTTATGTCTCTGTGTCACGTCTCCCTCTCTCTCTATCTCTTTCACAACTCCCTCTCTCTCCATCCCTGTTTCCCTGTCACGTCTTCCTCTCTCTCTATCTCTGTCTCTCTTTCACCTCTCCCTCTCTCTCTATCTCTGTCTCTCTGTCATGTCTCCCTCTCTCTCTATCTCTGTCTCTCTGTCATGTCTCCCTCTCTCTCTATCTCTGTCTCTCTGTCACGTCTCCCTCTCTCTCTCCCTCTCTCTGTCACATTTCCCTCTCGATCTCTCTCTCTCTCTGTCACGTTTCCCTCCCTATCTATCTCTGTCTCTCTGTCACGTCCCCCTCTCTCTCTCTCTCTGTCTCTCTGTCACGTCCCCCTCTCTCTCTATCTATGTCTCTCTCTATAACGTCTCCTTCTCTCTCAATATCTGTCTCTCTGTAATGTCTCCCTCTCTCTCTATCTCTGTCTCTCTGTCACGTCTCCCTCTCTCTCTATCTCTGTCTCTCTGTCACGTCTCCCTCTCTCTCTATCTCTGTCTCTCTGTCACGTCTCCCTCTCTCTCTATCTCTGTCTCTCTATAACGTCTCCCTCTCTCTCTATCTGTCTCTCTGTCAAATCTCCTCTCTCTCTATGTCTGTCTCTGTCACCTCTCCCTCTATCTCTATCTCTGTCTTTCTGTCACGTCTGCGTCTCTCTCTCTCGCTGTTTCCCTGTCCCCTCTTCCTCTCTCTCTATCTCTGTCTCATTTTCACGTCTCCCTCTCTCTCTCTCTCACTGTCTCTCTGACATGATCCCCTCTCTCTATCTATGTGTCTCTCTGTCACGTCTCCCTCCCTCTCTATCTCTGTCTCTCTGTTACGTCTCCCTCTCTCTCTACCTCTGTCTCTCTATCACGTCTCCCTCTCTCTCTATCTCTGTCCCTATGTCACGTCTCCCCCTCTCCCTATCTCTGTCTCTCTATAACGTCTCCCTCTCTCTCAATATCTGTCTCTCTGTAATGTCTCCCTCTCTCTCTATGTCTGTCTCCCTGTCATGCCTCCATCTCTCTCTATACCTGTCTCCCTGTCATGTCTCCCTCTCTCTCTCTGTCTGTCTCTCTGTCACATCTCCCTCTATCTTTATCTCTGTCTCTCTGTCACCTCTCCCTCTCTCTCTTTATCTGTCTCTGTGTCACGTCTCCCTCTCTCTCTATCTCTGCCTCTGTCACAACTCACTCTCTCTATCCCTGTTTCCCTGTCACGTCTCCCTCTCTCTCTATCTCTGTCTCATTGTCACGTCTCCCTCTCTCTCTCTCTGTCTCTCTGACACGATCCCCTCTCTCTCTATCTCTGTCTGTCTTTCATGTCTCCCTCTCTCTCTATCTCTGTCTCTCTGTCAAGTCTCCCTCTCTATCTCTGTCTCTCAGTCACGTCTCCCTCTATCTCTATCTCTGTCTCTCTGTCATGTCTCCCTCTCTCTCTATCTCTCTCTCTCTGTCACGTCTCCCTCTCTCCCTATATCTGTCTCTCTGTCACGTCTCCCTCTCTCTATCGCTGTCTCTCTGTCACGTCTCAATCTCTATCTCTTTCATTCTGTCACGTCTCCCTCTCTCTCTATCTATGTCTCTCTCTGTCACGTCTCCCTCCCTATCTATCTCTGTCTCTCAGTCATGTCTCCTTCTCCCCCTACCTCTGTCTCTCTATCACGTCTCCCTCTCTCTCTATCTCTCTCTCTCTGTCACGTCCCCCTCTCTACCTATAACTGTCTCTCTGTCACGTCCCCATCTCTCTCTACATCTGTCTCTCTGTCACCTCTCCCTCTCTCTCTATCTCTGTCAAATCTCCCTCTCTCTCTATCACTGTCCCTGTGTCACGTCTCCCCCACTCTTTATCTCTGTCTCTCTGTCACGTCTCCCTCTCTCTCTATCTCTGTCTCTTTATCACGTCTCCTTCTCTATCTCTGTCTCTCTGTCACCTCTCCCTCTCTCTCTATCTGTGTCAAATCTCCCTCTCTCTCTATGACTGCCCCTGTGTCACGTCTCCCCCACTCTCTTACTCTGTCTCTCTGTCACATCTCCCACTCTATCTCTGTCTCTCTGTCATGTCTCTCTCTCTCTATCTCTGTCTCTCTGTCATGTCTCCCTCTCTCTCTATCTCTGTCCCTCTGTCACGTCTCCCTCTCTCTATCGCTGTCTGTCTGTCAAGGCTCAATCTCTCTCTATCTCTGTCTCTCTGTCACATCTCCCTCTCTCTCTATCTCTGTCTCTCTATAACGTCTCCCTCTCTCTCTATCTCTGTCCCTCTGACACGTCTCCCTCTCTCTCTATCTCTGTCTCTCTGTCACGTCTCCCTCTCTCTTTATCCCTGTTTCCCTGTCCCCTCTCCCTCTCTCTCTATCTCTGTCTCATTGTCACGTCTCCCTCTCTCTCTCTCACTGTCTGTCTGACACGGTCCCCTCTCTCTCTATCTCTCTCTCTCTGTCACTTCCCCCTCTCTATCTATATCTGTCTCCCTGTCATGTCTCCCTCTCTCTCTCTTTCTGTCTCTCTGTCACCTCTCCCTCTCTCTCTTTATCTGTCTCTGTGTCACGTCTCCCTCTCACTCTATCTCTTCCTCTGTCACAACTCCCTCTCTCTCTATCCCTGTTTCCCTGTTACATCTCCCTCTCTCTCTATCCCTGTTTCCCTGTCACGTCTTCCTCTCTCTCTATCTCTGTCTCATTGTCACGTCTCCCTCTCTCTCTCTGTCTCTCTGACCCGATCCCCTCTCTCTCTATCTCTGTCTGTTTGTCACGTCTCCCTCTCTCTCTATCGCTGTCTCTCTGTCACGTCTCCCTCTCTATCTCTGTCTCTCTGTCACGTCTCTCTCTCTCTATCTCTGTCTCTCTGCCACGTCTTCCTCTCTCTCTCTATCTCTCTCTGTCATGTCTCTCTCTCTCTCTATCTCTGTCTCTCTGTCACGTCTCCCTCTATCTCTATCTCTGTCTCTCTGTCACGTCTCCCTCTCTCTATCGCTGTCTCTCTGTCACGTCTCAATCTCTATCTCTGTCTCTCTGTCACATCTCCCTCTCTCTCTATCTCTGTCTCTCTGTCACGTCTCCCTCTCTCTCTCTATCTCTCTCTGTCATGTCTCTCTCTCTCTCTATCTCTGTCTCTCTGTCATGTCTCCCTCTATCTCTATCTCTGTCATTCTGTCACGTCTCCCTCTCTCTCTATCTATGTCTCTCTCTGTCACGTCTCCCTCCCTATCTATCTCTGTCTCTCTGTCACGTCCCCCTCTCTCTGTATCTCTGTCTCTCTCTCACATCCCCCTCTCTCTATCTCTGTCTCTCTGTCACGTCTCCCTCTCTCTCTATCTCTGTCCCTAAGTCACGTCTCCCCCTCTCTCTATCTCTGTCTCTCTATAACGTCTCCCTCTCTCTCAATATCTGTCTCTCTGTAATGTCTCCCTCTCTCTCTATCTCTGTCTCCCTGTCATGTCTCCCTCTCTCTCTATCTCTGTCTCTCTGTCACCTCTCCCTCTCTCTCTTTCTCTGTCCCTTTGTCACCTCTCCCTCTGTCTCCATCTCTGTCTCTCTGTCACGTCTCCCTCTCTCTCTATCTGTGTCTCTCTGTTAAGTCTCCCTCTCTCTCTCTCTCTCTGTCTCTAACTTGAACTTACTGGAACCTCCCTCTCACACACCATCTCTCAATCATTATCTCCCCCCTCCTCCTCCCCCCTTCACACGTTCATTACCTCAATATCTCTTTCTGTTCGCACTTTCTCCCTTTCTGCTATCTATCTCTCACGTCAGTCTCTCAACCGTTATCTCTCTCACTCTTTCTTCATCTCACTATGTCTCACTGTGTCTCTGTTTCTGTCTTGTGCTTTCTATCTGTCTCTATTTTTTTCTCTCGCTTATTCATTCTCTCTGTCCATCTCTTTCTCTCTCAAGCCCTCTCTCTCTCACTGTTTATCTCTCTCTCTCCCTGTCAATAATTCTTGCTCTCTGCCTCTGTTAATCTGTAATTGTCTGTCTCAATCTCTTTTTCTATTTCTAATCAGCCTCCTGCTGCTATCTCTGTCTCTCTCCTCTTCTCTCTCACCCTCTCCCTTCATCTCCCTCCCTCTCCCTCTCTCTCTCCCAGTCTCCGTCTCTCTCCCAGTCTCCCTCTCTCCCAGTCTCCCTGTGTCCCCCAGTCTCCCTCTCTCCCCCAGTCTCTATCTCTCTCTCTCTTTCACTTTGTCCATGAATATTGATCAGTGACACTCAGTAAAATTCAGGAATGAGCTGCTGATTCTCAACCTTTGCTGCTCCGACTGATGACATGGACGATGACAATGACGAAGAGGAGACTGGTCAGAATGATAACAGAGATGGTCAGCTTCACGGGACAGGGAGAGCTGTAGGATGGTGAAGCTGGGGGAGAGGGAAATGATAGGGATTAAATAGAGGCAATTCAGAGATCAGTCAAACTTCCTGGTTCATCGATTCGTGGCCTATCACCTCATTCTCACTGTCTCAGCAGCAATAGCAGCAAAGAAAGGGACATCACAGGGTTAGATATACAGTAACGCTCCCTCTACACTGTCCCTATCAAACACTCCCAGGACAGGTACAGCATGGGGTTAGATACAGAGTAAATCTCCCTCTACACTGTCCCCATCAAACATTCCCAGGACAGGTACAGCACGGGGTTAGATACAGAGTAAATCTCCCTCTACACTGTCCCCATCAAACATTCCCAGGACAGGTACAGCACGGGGTTAGATACAGAGTAAATCTCCCTCTACACTGTCCCCATCAAACACTCCCAGGACAGGTACAGCACGGGGTTAGATACAGAGTAAATCTCCCTCTACACTGTCCCCATCAAACACTCCCAGGACAGGTACAGCACGGGGTTAGATACAGAGTAAAGCTCCCTCTACACCGTCCCCAACAAACACTCCCAGGACAGGTACAGCACGGGGTTAGATACAGAGTAAATCTCCCTGTACACTGTTCCCATCAAACGCTAACAGGACAGTTACAGCACAGGATTAGATACAGAGTAAAGCTCACTCTACACTGTCCCCAACAAACACTCCCAGGACAGGTACAGCACGGGGTTAGATACAGAGTAAAGCTCCCTCTACACTGTCCCCATCAAACACTCCCAGGGCAGGTACAGCACGGGGTTCGATACAGAGTAAATCTCCCTCTACACTGTCCCCATCAAACACTCCCAGGACAGGTACAGCACGGGGTTAGATACAGAGTAAAGCTCCCTCTACACTGTCCCCATCAAACACTCCCAGGACAGGTACAGCACGGGGTTAGATACAGAGTAAATCTCCCTCTACACTGTCCCCATCAAACACTCCCAGGACAGGTACAGCATTGGTCTGTGTATTACCTGAAAGCAGTTGTTTATTTCTTTCTCTGTGACACTCACCAGGATCAATTCCATTACAGACGTCTCTCAGTGTGATCTGTGCAGTGTCCTCACTGACTGGGTTCCTGGCCTCACACCTGTACACACTGTCCTTGGGCTCCCCAGTGAAATAAAGCTGTAACTCCTCTCCGGTTTTGGAAAGATGATGGGTGCTGTCGTTTCTCAATGCTTCACCTCCCCTCCACCATCTGAAGCTGATGTGATCGCCTGTGTTCACTGAGCAGGTCAGGGTCATGTTGCAGTTCCTCCTGTTCTGATCAATCGTGATGTTTGTTCCTGTCACAGACTCTGATATTCAGATGGAAAGACAAAAGACACATGAGGAAAGAATGTCGGCCCTTGTGTGACCCCTCAATATCCGAACCCTCACGCCGCTTCAGACCCTCACTAACCAACTGTGATCCCGGCTCATTCCTCCATCCCCCATTTTAACAGCTCCCTCAGCCACTGAGTTCAAACAGGTCCCATGTGTGGATATAACGGGTGGATGTACATCACACAGAGTGTGACACACACTTTCACTCCAATCACAGACACTCAGTCACTCCCTGTTGTGGGAGGATACAGCAAGTCTGGGGGGAGGTGGTAACACAGTGGTCTTTGGGTCAATAGACAAACCCCAAAGAATCCCATTGAAACAACAGAACTTCTCTCAGGGAATGTCCCTGTTTTGGGATTGTATCCTGGGAATTTTCTCTGGTTCACTGTCCTCGATGACTCTGGTCAGTGGTCCCTGTGTCCCTTGTGGTCTGGAGTGTACCGGCTCTATCAGTTCTGTGTTCAGTTCAACTGTGTGGAGAGCCCAGGGTTACGATGAGAAATAGGTTTAAACTGGGACCTTTTGCACTGCTTCAGAATAAGAGTCTGATTGTGGGAAACGTGTATCAATTCCCCATCATTCAGAGAAATGAAATCGACTGGAAGAATGGACACCTCATTAAGAAATTAATTTCAATAACAATAATTGAGGTGGGATAGACTAGCAAAGGGATCTTTACATATGGACAGAGACATCTCTAAATGTACCTCTGCAGGTCAGTAAGACCATGAGCACCTCAAACACAGCAGCAGAGTGTATTTGTGGAGGGGTCAGAATTGAAAATCAGAGAAATTAGGATGAACCTTTATCAGATTTTAGTTAGACCACACTTGGAGCACTGTGCACAGTTCTGGTCTCCGTATCCCTCGGTTAGACCACACTTGGAGCACTGTGCACAGTTCTGGTCTCCATATCCCTCAGTTAGACCACACTTGGAATACTGTGCACTTTTCTGGTCTCCATATCTCTCAGTTATACCACACTTGGAGCACTGTGCACAGTTCTGGTCTCCGTACCCCTCGGTTACACCACACTTGGAGCACTGTGCACAGTTCTGGTCTCCGTATCCCTCGGTTAGACCACACCTGGAGCACTGTGCACAGTTCTGGTCTCCGTATCCCTCGGTTAGACCACACCTGGAGCACTGTGCACAGTTCTGGTCTCCGTATCCCTCGGTTAGACCACACTTGGAGCACTGTGCACAGTTCCGGTCTCCGTATCCCTCAGTTAGACCACACCTGGAGCACTGTGCACAGTTCTGGTCTCCATATCCCTCGGTTAGACCACACTTAGAGCACTGTGCACAGTTCCGGTCTCCGTATCCCTCAGTTAGACCACACCTGGAGCACTGTGCACAGTTCTGGTCTCCGTATCCCTCGGTTAGACCACACCTGGAGCACTGTGCACAGTTCTGGTCTCCGTATCTCTCGGTTAGACCACACTTGGAGCACTGTGCACAGTTCTGGTCTCCGTATCCCTCAGTTAGACCACACTTGGAGCACTGTGCACAGTTCTGGTCTCCGTATCCCTCGGTTAGACCACACTTGGAGCACTGTGCACAGTTCTGGTCTCCATATCCCTCGGTTAGACCACACTTGGATCACTGTGCACAGTTCTGGTCTCCGTATCCCTCAGTTAGACCACACTTGGAGCACCGTGCACAATTCTGGTCTCCGTATCCCTCAGTTAGACCACACTTGGAGCACTGTGCCCAGTTCTGGTCTCCGTATCCCTCGGTTAGACCACACTTGGAGTACTGTGCACAGTTCTGGTCTCCGTATCCCTCGGTTAGACCACACTTGGAGTACTGTGCAGAGTGTTTGATAGGGTAGATATGCTGAGGGTGATTCCACTTGAAGGTGAGTCCAGGACTTTTTGTTTAAATTGATCATGGGATGTGGGTGTTGCTGACTAGACCAGCATTTTTGCCCATCCCTAATTACCCTTGAGAAGGTGGTGGTTGTCTTGTTTTGTGTTTCAATGATGCACACAGGCTGTCGGTATCGTTGCTGAGCTAACTCTATCCATAACACATTTTCCTAATGTAAACACATATCTGCACTAACTGAATTCTATCGAGATAGATTCCAACATGTGCCCTCTGACCTTCCACTCCCAGTCAGGTGACCCCCCCTATCTAGTACAGAGTCTGTACGGTAACTAATACTGGAGACCATGGCCACAATCAACTATTATCATCACATTCCCCTCTTTTATAAAGAAAGCAAAATTTTATACAACTGAAAGACACAAAATCTCTTATCTATTCTTTCTCACTCTGTTTTGATCAGTCTATTTTGCATTTTACTCATCTCTGGATCTTTCTAGTTTTTCTGACAGTTCTCCCTCTGGATGTTCTGAATGGTGACAGGGGTGATTTTGAAGGACAAGGGGCCTTCTCCAGCTCTGTGTCTCTAACACCCCTTGGATAGTTTTCAGGTCTCTCAGGCTTTGTCTGGTTATCTGTTGCTTCACTGCTGCGTTCTGGATTTTGATCTTCAGCTACATTTTCTGGTTCAGAGGAGGGTTGTGTTTTATTTGTTTTCCGTAAGAATTCCTGGTTTCTCCTGTGCGGTTGTCCGTTTGGAGTCTGCACTATGTAAGACCTTGGTTCTCCTGTGATTCCTGTGTCTCCAGCAGGATTCCAGATCCCTTCATGTTAAATCCTCACTGTCTGTCCCATGTTCAGGTCAGGCAGAGGTCAGGCACCTCGATCACGGTACAGTTTCTGCTTCTGCTGTCTCATTTTGAGGTCCTGCATGCTCTAGCTCACTGGCTGTGGAAATAACAGTTGGGACCCAGTCAGAAACTTAGTTCTTAGTCTTCTCTCCATCAGGAGCTGTGCTGGAGATGATCCAATGCTCTCAAATGGATTATCCCTGAACTCCAGGTTGGGGTCTCTTCCATCCACCTTTACCTTCTTCAACAGGTGATTTCAGGTCTGCATGTTACGCTCCACCATTCTGTTGGGCTGTGGATATTTGGGATTTGACATAGTGTGGCAAAACTCCCAGTCCCGGCCAAATTTTCAAAACTGAGTGGCTGAGAATTGTGGACAGTTATCTGAGGTGAGCACTTCAGGAATGCTGTGGTGAGAAGAAACAGATTTAACACCCGAAGGGAGAAAGGGTTCTGAGGAATAGGGGGAGGATCAGGAGGGAGAGGGTTACGGAGAGAGTTAAGCAGGTACCATTCAGCTCAGGGGAGAAGCTGGTTTTGCTTTAAGAGCTACCGAGAGTTAAAACTCTGCATAGCAACCCAGATTTTTGTTCCAAACTGTGGGAAATGCAGGATTTCCATGCAATGCACTCCCTCGATACCCACATACTGGTGATGGTGAAATGCCCAGGGGATATCTGGGGAAGATTACCCCTGCAGTTTAGAAGTGGAGACTGGGAGAAACATGGGGATGTCCCAGATTGGGAGGAGGTGACAGCCCTGCACAGGGACTTTGAGGAAGCAGTTAAGGAAGCCTTGGGGGAGGGGGAGATGAATTGGGGGTGTATAACGTCTGTAGTACAGAAGAAGGTTGTGTCCTTAATGGGTTATGCAGAGCGGAAGTGGGAGACGTCTGTACAGTTTTCAGGACAATCACATCCCGTGCTGGATGATGGGATTTTCCTGAAAATGTGGAAGGATGATTGGGACCCGAAAGTTACACTAATGAGTTTTCTGTAAATTAAAACAATGAATTGATCTAAGATACAGGAGCTGCTTGTGCTGAAGAGAGAGAGAGAGACAGAGAGAAAGGGGGGTTACCCCTAGGGGGTTAATAAGCAGTGACAGGAGCTGGAGAAATGTCAGCTTCCGTCAGTTTGATTGTCCCTATAGGTGGAACCTTCAAGATCCCTTTATTCCCCCCACTGCTATTTGAGCAGGGACAGAGAATTCATAACACCCAGTGAGATATAGACCAGGACATGACACGGTTAATCCAAAGCCTGGCTACTGTGCTCAAAAGTCATGCAGGGACTATCAACAAACGGATTGAAATCGGGGGAAATATTTCAGACAAAGCGAGCAGAAATGATGTTTGCAGCCTTTATGGATCCTGGGCACTAGAACAAGCCCGAGAGAATTTAAGACAGATTCATGAAGGGGGAGTTCCTTTATGGGTAACTAATGAGCATTTATTTAATCTCTCACAACACAAGGATCATGACTTGACGGGTTGCCAGCTCAGGGGTTTAGCACGTGTTTATAGAATGAATGTTGAATGTGTAATGAATAGTAATATGCTAATAGGCATTCTATTAGTAATACCTGTTAAACCTATGTCAACACCCGGCAGGACATTATATAGAGTAGAAAATATTGGGGTTATAAGGTGGGATTACTACATTAGGTATCATGACATTCCACCATATGCAGTAGACATAGAAGGGAATATAGTAAACACCACATTGGAAGAGTGTAGTATAGAGGCCACCACAGTAGTATGTGTACACCCAATATATGAGATACAGTAAGCGAAGTGTGGATTTAAAGCAGCAGCAAACTGTACAATGGAAAGTATATGGGCTGCAAAAGAGCCGACCCATGTTGCATATACAGGGAATGGGAGATATTGTATCACCATGGGGCAGGAAGGAATCCAGTATGGGGGTAACCAGATATGCCCCATCTACAATCATTCAGTGTGTCTACACCCACAGGCACCAGCAAGGGTAGGGGAAGTGGAACTGGTCGAAATATACAAGAGAGGAACGACTACTATTCAGGCAATGGAAAGCCTTAAGGATAGCCTGACACAGTATTTAAACTAGTTGTTCTATGAGTTTCCCTATTACCTGAGCACCTAACCATGAATTGGAGACAGGCTCAGCAGATATATGGAACTTACTAGAAACTGCAGCAACAGGTTAGAGCCTAAAAAGAGGATATGGAGCAAATAGGTTCCTCCACATGGTGGTGGTGGAATTGGGCCTCAAACGTACAGATAAACGCCTGGATTCGGATTATCTCCCATGTCCCAGTCATATCTCAGCTGATATTGATTATCTATCTAACATACTTGATTCATCGCACCCGGGGGTCACAAAAAAGGTGGCGCTGGGGGAGCTTTAACAGTCGGAGGAGGAACCTAGTCAGCCTGAAGCCTGAATTGAACGGCCAGATGATACAGGGGGTCTGACAGTACCTTTTACAACCCAAAGCTAGGTGACTGACCAGCATCAATGGGCAGTGGTGCATAAAGGGACGGACAGTACCACTGTAGTTGGCTATCTTGGGCTAGGCCAAGGGCCAAAAGGGTGGACTGTTAGGGGGAAGAAAGGAAATGAGAATTTATGGTGAGGGAGAATTTATTGAAAAGGAAAGAATTACTTCAAATCTCCAGGCTGCCAGGGTTACCAAGCACATTGGCAGTTAAAGGTTACCAGATGAACCTTGCACAGCTTTAGGGCCTGCAAACCACAGAAAAGCCTTGGAGCCAGACTGCAGTCAGAGCATTGGCAATTACAGCTAAGAGTAAGTGTGCTCTTCAACAGATAGGGGAAGAACAGATGGTCCTAGTTTAGGTAGGAGGGAAGGTCTCTGCCTGGGTGAAACATAGGGATATATGTTGCATGTACCTGTTACCAGAGATGTCTGTTTAATGTAAAGTTATATGTTGACGAGATCAGAATCTGGAATCTGTTCTTGTACGTGGCCAATAATGTAGAAATATGTTGAACACTTGTAATTTAGCAGAGTGCTATCTCAAGCTGCATTGAGATGGTTCTCTCCTTGCAATTGCTTGAATAAATGATTGTGACCTGTACCTGAGACTCCTGTGGTCCGTTTGTCAAAGTGACCACAACAATCAGACTCTAGATCCATGTCTCTGCCACAGACAAACTGGTGGAAGGCTTCTCGGCCAAACATAATTGCTAGCATTTCTTTCTCTATTTGGTACTTGCTGCTGCTGTGTTTCAATCATTGCCCGTGAAGCATTTGTCACTGGTGCCTCATTTTGCAAGAGGACAGCTCCCAGGCCAGACTTTGAAGTGTCCACTGAGACCTTGACCAGCTGAGTGAGGCTGTAAAACTGTAACACTGGCGCCTGGGTCAGTGTTCACTTCAGACTGCTCTAAGCTATCCTGGTGACATTGTTCCCAGTGCCATTCCACAGCAGTTTATACAAGTTCTCTGAGAGGTGCTGACAGGCCTGACATTTTCAGAATGAATTTCCCAAGATTGGTCACCATTCCCAAAAACCTCTCCAAGTCTTTCTTACATTCTGGTGGGGGCACGTCCACAATTGTTTCCATTTTACTCGGGTCCAGCTTCAGTCCCTCACTTACTAGCACTTGTCCCAAGTACTTGAATTCATGGAGACCTATGTTGCTCTGTTCCTTCTTCAACGTGAGGTTCCTTTCTCTCACTCTGGCCAGCACCTGCCTCAGTCTGGGGTGGTGTTCTTATTGTGAGACTCCCCAGACCAGCACATTGTCGATATAGGTTTCCACACACTCGAACCCTTCAAACAGCTGCTTCACTGTTCTGTGGAACACCTCCGGAGCTGAATTAATACCAAAAGGTAAGCATAATAACTTGTGTCGCCTGTACAGTGTGTTGAAGTTACAGAGATAGAAGCTGTGTTCATCCAGTGTGACCTGCCAGAATCCTGAATTCACATCCAAGACTGAATAGTATTTAACATCAGCGAGCTTACACATCATCTATTCCACTGTGGGCAGCTGGTAATGCTCTCTTTGTACTGCCTGCTTTAGGTCTCTGGGATCCAGACAGACTTGCAGGTTCCCATCTGATTTTCCTACAATTACAATAGGATTAACCCACTTTGTCCGTTCTTCAATTTTCTTGCTGATGTGAAGTTTCTCCATTCTGACAAACTCTGCTTTCAGTCCCTCTCTCAGCGTTACTGCTATTTTCCCGGGGTGGGGGGTGTGTATTTTGGGTGTCACCGTTTTGTCAATCTTGATGGTGTGTTCTCCTTTTAGGCAGCCGATCCCCTGGAACACATCTTTACACTCGCTCAGGATGTGATCAGTGGTGACAGTCATTATTCCCCTGATTAGCTTCAGATTTTCACAAGCTTTGTCTCCGAGAATGGGCTTGACATCAGTTTTCACCACTATGGATAGGAGTGCTTGAGCCTGTTGTATTTGCTACATTTTCTGTCTGTACTTGCCTTCTGCTGTAATGTTTTCACCTGTATAAGGAGACAGTGTCACTGCTGTTTTAGTGAGCTGTTTCTCTTTGCTTATCTTACGATACAGGTTTATGGGATTGACATTTGCTTTTGCACTTGGGTCACGCTGTGAATTCACCATCATGTTGGCAATTTTTAAATCAAACTTCCATCGTCTTCTAGCCCTTTTCATCATGTTACGTTCAGACTGTCTATTTGTTCTTTCCCGAGGCTGTTTCTGTTTAGCTGCATCTAACTGTTAACCGTGTGTGGCTTATCATCCTCTGTCATCTGTCTAATCTGATTGTCTCTCCCACACTTCAGGTACTCATTGCTTTCTCCAGCTTGAGATCAACTTCTCTCAAAAGCCGTTCTCTCAGAGCGTCATTTACGATTCCGCTAATTATTCTATCCCGGATAAGTGATTCTTCAAGCAATCCAAATTCACACATTGAGCTAATTATCTCAGCTCCGTTACACACGGACTAATGTTGTTACCAACTTGTGTCCACTTTCCGGTGAGAGTTCCCTCCAAACTGAGCTGAATCGGTGGTTTCAGAATCTCCATTGTTGAGTTTAGTTTAGTTCCGACAGCATGTCTTGTTGTGTTTCAATGATACACACAGGCTGTCGACATCGTAGCTGAGCTAACTTTATTAATAACACATTTTCCCAGCAGGACTAACTGAATTCTATCTAGACTGGTTCCACCTTCAACCCCCAGGTCAGGTGACCCCCATCTAGGAGAGAGGCCTAGCAAGCCACTCAATTGTAACAAACCCCTACACCCGGCATCGACCGGAAATGACAATATCAAACTCAGCCCTGTCAACCCTGCCAAGTCCTCCTTACTAACATCTGGGGTCTAGTGCTGAAATTGGGAGAGCTGTCTCACAGACTAGTCAAGCAACAGCCTGACATAGTCATCCTCACGGAATCATACCTTACAGATAATGTCCCAGACACCAGCATCACCATCCCTGGGTATGTCCTGTCCCACCAGCAGGACAGGCCCAGCAGAGGTGGTGACACAGTGGGAAACAGTCAGGAGGGAGTTGTCCTGGGAGTCCTCAACATCGAATCCGCACCCATGAAGTCTCATGGCATCAGGTCAAACATGGGGCAAGGAAACCTCCTGCTGATGACCACGTCCCACCCTCCCTCAGCTGATGAATCAGTGCTCCTCCATGTTGAACATCACTTGGAGGAAGCACTGAGGGTGGCGAGGGTGCAGAATGTGCTCTGGGTGGGGACTTCAATGTCCATCACTAAAAGAGGCTCAGTAT